>NC_050578.1:96556059-96856388 GCF_011100635.1 Trichosurus vulpecula | reverse complement strand
GATGAAATATGTGGGTTTATTTTATGTCCTACTTCATTGACTATTCATTTTTCCCACTGAAGGATTATGCTCAGTTTTGCTGGTAGGCAATCCTTGGTTGTAATCCAAGCTTCTTTGTCTTCTAGAACTTAATTTCCCGACTCTCTTATCTTTTAAAGTAAAAGCTGCTAGATCCTTTATAATCCTAACTGTGGCTCCTTGGTATTACAATTTTTTCCTTCTGACTTTTTGCAGTATTTTCTCTTCAACCTGAGAGTTCTGGAATTTGGCTATTATATTTCTGGGAGTTTTTATTTTGGGATCTCTTTAGAAGGTGATCTGTGGATTTTTTTAATTACTATTTTACCCTCTGTTTCTAGTTTATCAGGGTAGTTTTCCTTGATAATTTTTTGAAAGATGCTGTCTAGACCTTTTTTTTTTTTAATCATGACTTTCAGGTAGTCCAATAATTCTTAAATCATCTCTCTTGGATCTATTTTCCAGATCTATTTTGCAGGTTGTTCTTCCAATGAGATATTTCACATTTTCTTCTATTTTTTCATTCTTTTGAATTTGTTTGGTTGATTCCACTTGCTCAACTCCAATTGTTAAGGAATCATTTTCTTCAGTTAGCTTTTGTATTTCCTTTTCCATTTAGCCAATTCTACTTTTTTAAGGAGTTTTCTTTAGTGGGTTTTTGTACATCTTCCCTCAATTTTTGTACTTTCTTTACCAAGTTGTTGATTCTTTTTTCATGATTTTCTTGCATAACTCTCATTTCTTTTTCCAAATTTTCTTCTACCTCTCTTATTTGACTTTTAAAATCCTTTTTGAGCCCTTCTAGGGTTCTTTTTGTGCCTGAGACCAATTCATATCTCTCTTTGAGGCTTTGCACATAGACATTTTGACATTGTTGTTCTCTTTTTAGTTTGAATTTTGATCTTCCCGGTCACCATGGTAGCTTTCTATGGTCAGGGCTTTTTGTTAGTTTGTTTTTATTCTTTCTTCATTTTTCAGCCTATTTAATGACTTTTAAAATTGAGTTCTACTCTTTGGGTACCCGAGGCACTGTCTCACACTTCTTGTGCTGGGGGCCAGGGTCTTTGGGACTGGCCACTTGTCTGCTATACCAGGGATAGGAGGCCTCACAGGTGGTACACTTTGCCACTGGCCTGCTGTGCCAGAGCCATGGGGCCTCTGTTACTGACGTGTGCCGGGGCTAGATGCCTCCTCCTGGCTTGCCTGGACACTGTCTGTATGGCTGTGCTCCCCTTTCACCCAAGTGAGATAGACTTTTCCTGAAGTCCTTCTAAGTTGTTTGGGCTAGAAAACTGTTTCACCCCAACCTTTTGTGGGTTCTGCCACTCCAGAACTCATTTTAACGTATTTTGAAAAGTTGTTTGGAGGGGATTTTGGAAGAGCTCAGGCAAGTTCCTGTTTTTTCTCCACCATCTTGTCTCTGCCCAACACCTTCATTTTACAGATGAGAAAGCTAAGGTTGAGAGAGATTAAGTGACTTCCCAGGTACAACAAGTAAGGGTTTGGGACTCAAACCAAGCCTTACTGACTCAAAGTCCAGCATTCTATCTCTCATGTTATGTTGCCTTTCTGATGTTACATAGAGGCCCTTCACCAACCGAGCCACAGTCTTCTGGACAATATCCAACTATATCCATTCTTCCTAAAATGTGGTAGGAACTGAAGTGGGCAGGACTCAACTGAGGTCCCTGTCTAGATATAGTGTGAGCAGGGAACAGGTCAGGAGGACTACCCTTCCTGCACTCTAGAACAGATGACTCAGTTTAACACAGGCAATATGCAAACTCTGTACATTAGGTTAATGAAGAGACTGTGTAAGTTGTTTGCATTTTTGGTAAGTACAACAAATAAAGTATAGCAGTAGGAAAATCAGGAAAAAGTAAAAAATAGAATACCTTATTTAGCCAGTCCAAGGCATTCACAGTAGACCCACCACTGCAGCCAAAATTGTTGTATGAACAATCAATGAGTTGCTGGACACTTAAGTCTTCCAAAGGCGCCCCTTTGATTGCATAGGCAGATTCGATTCCACCCACGACGCTGAAGGCCCAACATCCTCCACACTATTTAAAAAAAGAAAAAAAGAGAACTATTTATTATCAGACAGTTTGCTCCATGCACATCCTGAGAAAAAGTAAATTTTAAATTGGCCTACAGAAATTTGCCTCATTCCTAACCGTGGTAGTTAAATTATTTCCCATCACTAGGCACACATTGGAAGCAGACCTTGGATTATACACAGGCTGACAATGTGTGCAAATTCTACTCTGGTGCTGACTAGCTGTGAGACCACTTTACCCCTCTGAGTCGTACTTCTCTCATCTGCACAAAAGGGATAATATATTTACAGTAACTCATAGGATTGTGGTGAGGAAAATACCTTTTAAACTTTAAGCCCTAATGAAATGTATTATTAATAATTTCCCTTCCCCCCACCTTTTTTTGGAGAAAAAATATATTCTGAGTTCCAAACAAATAGTTTGGTGAAAAGAACACAATTTGGAGGCAGAAGTCCTGGTACCATATCCCAGTTCTGCAACTTAATACCAGTGTGAGCTTAGGTAATTAACTCATTTTATCTCCAGTGGTCTTAGTTCCCTCACTTGTAAAATCTGTTGTTGTTTTCAGTTGTGTCCAACTCTCTATGACCCCAATTGGGGTTTTCCTGGCAGATACTGGAGTGGTTTGCCACTTCCTGCTCTAGCACATTTTACAGATGAAGAAACTGAGGCAAAGAGGTTTAAGTGACTTGCTCAGGGTCATATAGCTAGTGAATGTCTGAGGACAGATTTGAACTCAGGTCTTCTTGATTCCAGCCCCGGCACTCTATCCACTGTATCATATCGCTGCCCTTGTAAAACGAGGTTGGGCTAAATGACTTATAAGATTCCCTTCTAGCTACAGAATTAATAAGCATGTATTATGCACTAGGAAGATATAAATAGAAAATGTAAGCCTTATCTCAAAGGTATTTATGATTTCTAAGACTTACATAGGAATCTGACAACCCATTTAAGGGCCTAGGTACTGCTTAAGTTAGTTATATAGAAAAGAAATGTCAATAAGCATTTATTAAGTGCTTACTATGTTAGGCATGAGGCAGCTAGGAGGCTCAGTGGATAGAGCACCAAGCTTGGAATCAGAAACACCTGAGTTCAAACTCGGCCTCAGATGTTAGCTGTGTGACTCTGAGTAAGTTACATAACTTCTGTTTGCCTTAATCCACGAAAGAAGGAAATGGTAAATCACTCCAGTATCTTTGCCAAAAAAACTCCCCAAAAAGGGGTCATGAAGAGTTGGACATGACTGAACAACAACATAGGCAAGAATAAAACAATCACTGCCCTCAAGAAACTTACAGTCTAATGGGGAGATAACAAGCAAAGAACTATGTACAAACTCTCTCTCTCTCTGTATGTATACACACACACACACACGCGCACACACACACACGCACGCACACGCACACATACACACACACACACATACACACACACACGGAAAATTGGAAATAATCCACAGAAGGAAAGCACCAGAATTAAAGAGTTCTGGGAAAAGCTTCTTGCAGAAGGTAGGATTTTAGCATCAATCTGAAGGAAGTCAGTGAAGCTAGAAGGAGGCGAAGAGGAGGGAGAGATTCTCTAGGTATGAGGGACAGCTAGTAAAAATGCTCCAAGTTGGGACACAGAATGTCTAGTTAGATGAACAACAAGGTCTTGCTGAGTATGTGGAGGAGTAAGGTATAAGAAGACTGGAGAGCCAGGAAGGAGCCAGGTTATTTTGAGAGGGTTTCAAAGCCAAACCAGAGGATTTTATACTTGATCTGGAGGGAAAGGGGAGTGAGAATTGTTAGAACTTTTACCTAAACTACTGTTTGAGAACCACAGATACAACATTCATGTGTTGAGACCAAAATCAATAATACCAAGAGCTGCCAATTGGCAGAAGTAAGAGGTAGGAAAGAGGAGAAAGCATATCCAAAAAGGAAGAGTAGAACAGTAGAAAAAGCGCTGAATCTGGAATCTGAAGATTTTAGTTCAAATCTTACTTTTGTCACTTATAACTGGTGTGACTATAGACAAGTCATCGAACTTTGTGAGCCTCAGTTCCCTCACTTGTAAAATGAGAGGATTGGACAAATGGCCTCTAAGATCCCTCCCAGTCCAAATTTATGATCTGATGATAATCCTGTAAACCCAATCAAAATGGCCACTTATTGGTTCAGTACTTAAAATTATTCTTAACAATAAATATGTCAAGGAAAGAGGAAGCTAGTACTCACCATCTGTTGGTTTCTTACTTTTGTTACCACATGTTTATCCCTCCAGTCAAATCTTATTGGCAAAGGCATGTGTGTGGTTGGCACCTTTAGTTCTTTATTATATAATGGAAGTTCAGAGGGTTTGCTTTTCAAATAAATAGCTGTGAAAGAAAAGCAGGATATGGAGTTGGAAGAAAATCTTGTAAGTTTCTCTGATAAAAGTCTCATTTTTAATAGGAAATGGAGTCAAATCTACAAGAAAAAAAAGCTATTCCCCAATTTATAACTGGTCAAAGGATATGAATAGGCAGTTTTCAGAGGAAGAAATCCAAGCTATTAATAGCTATATGAAATAAAAATTCTCTAAATCATGAATAATTCAATGAATGTAAAAGAAGATGACTCTGAGGTGCTACCCATCAGATTGGCTAAGAGGATAAACAAGGAAAATAACAAATGCTGGAGGAGCTGTGGGAAAGCATGGACACTAATCCAATGCTTGTGAAGTTGTGAACTAGTCCAACCATTATAGAAAGCAATTTGCATCTGTGCCCTGCACGCCTTTTGGCTCAGCAACAGCGCTACTAGGTCTGTTGTGAGAACTGTCAACTTTTTACTGATTAATGATATTTTTACAATAATAGGACTCCAATAGGGCACCCTTTAGGCTAAGGAGTTCTAATATCCACAGAAGCAATTCAGTTTGCACCTTTCTACTGTTAACTCTGTAGTAGATAGATAAGGATTGCAGCTTTTTGATTAGATGAACTCTTGGCTTGCTCCAGGAGCCCTGAGTCATTCCCCTTTTTCTGCTTTTGATAGTGGCTCCAATAAAGAAACTCCCCCTACCTAAACTTCACTCAAGCCTGGTACTGTCACGTGATTCCAATTACTTTTCCACCACATCTGGGGCTGATTAGGAATGCCCTCTCCAACATCTGACACTGATTACCTGTTCTCAACTGCTCCCACTCTTAGGACATATAATCTTGCCACCTGGAGCCTAATTTTGAGTGTGCTCCCTCTCTACCACCTCTTCCTTACCCTCAGGCTGGGTTGAATTCCTTCTAAGTGGAAGAAATCTCTGTCTGTTTATATTTTCATATTTTGTTGTTGTTGAGTCATTTGGGGTTTTCTTGACAAAGCTACTTGGTGTGGTTTACTATTTCCTTCTCTAGCTTATTTTGCAAATGTGGAAACTGACAAGGTTAAGTGACTTGCCCAGGGTCACGCAGCTAAATAAATATGTGAGGCTGGATTTAGACTCGGGTATTCCTGACTCCAGTCCTGGCACTCTATCTACTGCATCACCTAGCTGCCCCTGTTTCTATATAATGTATGCATATATGCTTTGTTTGCCTGCTGGCTATGCCACATAACAATAAAGCTCATGACTGTATTACTTTCCCGAGTATCAATTTTCTAGAAATTCTCAAACCCAGACATTTGTTTTAACCTGAGCAGTGAGGCCAAAAGATCTAAGAAACAAAGAAAGGACTCATGTGTACTAAAATATTTATAGAAACTTTTTGGTTTTGGAAACCAAAGAATTGGAAATTGAGGGGATGCCCATCAGTTTAGGAATGACTAAACAAGTTATGGCGTATGATTGTGCTGCAAAAAAAAATGATAAAGGGGATAGTTTCAGAAAAACCTGGGAACTGATGCAAAGTGAAGTGAGCAGAACCAGGAGAACAACTTACACAGTAACGACAATATATAAAGATAATCAACTCCAAAAGACTTAGTACTCTGATGAGCAACCAAGGTTTCAAAGGACCCATGAAGAAACATACCATCCACCTCCATGTAAAGAGCTGACAGATTCAGACTATATAGATTGAAACATTTTCTTCTCTTTCTTTCTCCTTCTTTTCTTTGGATGTGGCTAATGCAAGAATTTGTTTTGTATGACTATGCAAAATATATTTATGAGAGTTTAATTTTCTTTTCTTTCTCAAATAAGTGGAAGAGGATACGATAAAGGAGGGAAGACATTTCAGAACTGAAAATAAAATAGAACTGAATTTAAAAAATCAAACAGATAGATGAATCCCAAAAATCAAATGGAGTTAAAATAAATATTACTTTTCCTGTTTGATGTACTTGGGGTTTTTAAAAGAATCTGTTCACATACTGAGGCATTAGCTTTCTCACTGAGAGTCCTAAAGTTCTTCCTTTCTGAACCCTATTAAACTCTGTAGTACATGTTTTGAGAGCAACTGTATATATATCTCTCTCTATCTATACACACATACACACATATATGCATATGTATATATGCATGTATGTGGCATATATGTGTGTGTATATATACATATACACACACATATATATGTATGTTATCAGCAACACTATCTGTGATTACAAAAAGCTGGAAACAAAATACATGACTACCAACTGGGGTATGAATAAAATGTGGTACATGAATATATATATATATATGCATATATATAATGGAATATTCTTTCATTATAAGGAATGATGTATCAGAAGAATTCTGAGAAACAGAAGTCTTCTATGAAGTGATGCATGATGAGGAAAATAAAATTAAAAGAACATATGTGGTTACTACAACAACGTAAATGAAATCAATTTTGAGAAGTCATGGCACTTTATCACATACCATGATCAATGTCAGTGCATGCTATTAAAATCAAAGGATGTATTCTTTCATGAATCAGTAAACTAAATCTTTGGGGGAAGGGGGACTGTGCTTTGTTAGAGACCCTCGTTTAGCTGTTTGATGGAACATGTTGTGTCAAAACAAACATATCTACTAATATTAAAAGTAAAAATTTAACAAATTGCAAATTTTGTTTGTAAAGCATCTCCTGGATGCTTTAAAGATGGCTATTTAATTACATAAAATTCTTCACTAGACATAGCTTGATAGCAGCTTATGTGAAAAAGCTGAATAATTTCAGTGGACTCCACACTCAACATAAACCAATGACTCTTCAAGCCCTGGTACTTTCTTTTAAACGGATCCAACGTTTTGTTATTTTCATCATTGCTAAGAGGGCAAAAAATTCACATACACAGTTATGTATGTGTAATGTAAGCTTGCTATCATAGAGATAACCTAGCCAAACTCTTTTATTTTACAGACGAGAATCTGAAGCCCAGAGACATGAAGTGTCACACAGAACAAAAGTGTAAGTAAGAGGAAGGAGATGAAGGAGAAAGGAAAGGCAGAAGTCCTAGGTCATGAATGGCAGAGTCAGAATGAGAACTTGGGTCACCTCACTTGCTATCCAATATTCTTTCCACCATGCTCCTCAGACTTTCAAGTTCATTTCCCCCCAAGTTCTTTAGTATTTCATTTTCCCCCAATTACATAAAAAAATTTTTAATACTTGTTTTTAAAATTTTGAGTACGAAATTCTCTCCCTCCCTCCCCACTACCCTCATTGAGAAGGCAAGCAATTTTACACAGGTCATACGTATGTAGTCAGGCAAAATATATTTCCTATTAATCACATTGCAAAAGAAAACATAGACCAAAAAAAAAACCCCAAGAAAAATAAAGTACAAAAAGTGTGCTTCGATCTGTATTCAGACTCCATCAGTTCTTTCTCTGGGTATGGACAACATTTTTCATCATGGCTTTCAAGTTCTTTAAGCAAAAAAATATGCAGCATTTTAGAAAGTATAAGAAAGTAATTGGGCATGAATGAGGCCCATTCTATGCCCCTTATTCTACTGGGAAAGACTTTGTGGAGTGGGTGGAGCTTAAGAAGAATTGTTAGTTTTTTGAAGGGGAAAAGAAGATGGGGAAGCTCCTAGACACTAAAAAATGTAGGTACTTTGAGGGCAGAGACTGTGTTATTTTTTTTCTCTGTATCCCCATCACTTTGCAAAGTCCCTTATAAATACGAGCTGTTTGATAAGTGTTTATTGATTGATCACTGATTTATTATATCTAGAATGGGTTTATTTTCTTTCCTAGGACTTAATTTGTGTTTTATAGAGTCACAAACTACGAGTAGCCATGGGTAAGTCATTTTATTTTTCTAAGGGAGCTCAATTTCTTCCTCTATAAAATGAAGGGATCGAAGCAGGTGATTTCTAAGATCCCTTCTGGCGCTAGGATCCTAAGGAGTCTATGAGTGTTTGTAATTTGGAGAAACAAAGTCAAACAAACATTCCTAAACACAAACTAAAATGCAGAGGAGATGATTTTGTTTCAGAAATATTTTAGAAGTAGCTCAGGAAACCTAGAGTAGGGTTCTAGATTTCAAAGGGTCTGTGAATTTGGATGGAAAAAAATTGCATCTTTATTTTCAGTAACCTTTAAATGAAATTTGGAATTTTCTTTAATTGTGAATCTAGGTTACAAATGTTATTCTGAGAAGAGGTCAACAGACTTCTCCAGACTGCCAAAGGAATTTCTGACACATAAAAGTTAAGAACCTCTACTTTAGAGCTCTGAACTATCCTTATCCAAGATGCCAATGTGTAAATGACAATGATAATTCTACCACTCTCCACTCTGGTGGAATGTAAACTCCTTGAGGTCAAGCATTTAATTTTTGCTTTGTGTCTGGCACACAGAAAGTCCTTATGAAATGACTGTTGAAGTGAATTAAAAGATAATGGAAGTGTTCTACCTAATGTCACTTTATAAATCTTGAGACTGAAGTAATTCAGAAAGACATAGAAAATTCACCATAATCAGGAAGTTAAGAGTACCATTAGATTATACCTCTAAACTCTTCTGGAAACAAATGAGAAAACTGATTTATTCCATAGATAGCAGAAGTATTGTCACTGGATGAAAATGAATTCAAATAGCGATGTCTTCTAAGACTTTCCTAGACAACAGAGATGGGAAAAAAAGAGGAATTAACAAAACCAAAGACCAAATTAGGATATTAAAAATAAATTCAGTCCTTCCTTTTCTGATTCTATCTTCAAATAACTCAGTTCAAAAAACTGATTTGTACACTAAAAGCTTTGGTTGTGTCTTATAGAACTTTCAAAGACTTTTCATAACTTTCTCCAGATCATTTTTGTGTATAAAAGCTTCCTGTGATTTCAGAAATAGATTATCATTTACTTTGGTCTTAGTGAAAACACTGAAGCTTTACAAATAAGTGGGATATACTCTGTGGCAATAAGTATACTTTATCAGATATTCATTAATTCAGAGTCAATTGATCTTTGTTGGTAAATCTGAGCCTTTTAACCTCAAAAACTCTGTGAAAGATGCATGTGTTAATTTATACAGAGAAGAGCAAGAAAAATAAGGGACCATTTCAGGGAAAGGTGTGTTGGGATATCCCTCTTTGGAAAAGGGGGAATGATCATTAACTATGGACTTCATTAAATTTGAATTCAAGATAATCCCACTTGAGCTGAGCAGAAGCTTTCCTTTTACGACAAAAGAAAATAGATTTAGACTTGGGAGGGACTTTTAAATATGCAAATAACTTTGTTATATTGGACAGCTAGCCAATGGTATGAGAATGAAGACTGCTTAGAGTCTGTAGTACTGATAGCTAGCGCAATGGCTTTAAAAGAAATCACAGCAGGCATGGCCAGAGAGAACACAGACCAGCTAATCAGACCAGAGACAGTGGCCACCATCTATGTAGCAACAAACCCTATTAAATACCAAAAGCAAGACTCATTTGCTGATGGTTACTTTTTCACATGTGTCCTTACCCCATCTATGGTCTTCACTGTGGGTTTAATTTGCTTTTAAACTGAATATCAAAATTGCCTTTTGAATTTTGCCCACAAATATCTGATAGAGTGTTCTGCCCAGAACTCCCAAGTGTGTGAATCTGTGAACCCTTCAGGAGCCTCCATAGAATGGGTGCACCTATGTCCAGCAAGCAGTTGCTGAAGTGGAAAACACTGTTTATTTGTGACATAGAGGGTAGGAATTTCATTGGGTGCCACTGAAGAGATTGTATGACTGCCATTTTTGTGTCTTTCTAGGTTTAATTAAGCCCTGGATAAAAGATGAGGGAAGTGAGGGAGGACGTATTATGTAATTAAAAGTTCCAGAGCTTTTGTTTTGGGAGGCCAATGGTGGTAGTAATAACAGCTAACATTTAGATAGGCTTTAAGGTTTGCAAAATACTTTACCCTATAAGGTAGGTATTACTATTATCTTAATTTTACAGATGAGGAACTGAGTCAGAGCAAGGTTAAGTGAATTGTCCAGGATCACACCACTACTAAGTGTCTGAGGCAGGATTTGAATGCAGGTCTTTCCAGTCAAGTCCTACACTCTATCTGAACCAGTTAGCTGCTCCTTATATGACGGTCTCTGATCTTTAAGGATATAGTTTATTTTAATATGTGCTTTCTATGGGATAGGGAATTCCTGGTTTGGGGTCTACTTCTGCCAAATGCAGTTTGCAACTAGTCTGTAAAATGCTATCTTTGAGAATTGCTTGGGGGCACTGAAAGGTTAAACATCTCACCCAATGTCTGCCATCTAGTCTATTAGCAAATGTGAGAAGTAGGGCCTAAACCCAGGTCTTCCTCTGTATTATGCCATGATTCCTCTCATCCCAGAGAGGTATGACTAAAAAAGGCAACAGACCAATCCTATCTCTATGAGATAGAGCCATCACAGCTCTTGGAGGCAGTTATTATTGGTAGTCATTACGGTTCGTCTTGCTCCTTCTTAGATTTCAGTCATTTGTGCTTTAAAAAGAATTGTCCTCTATCCAAATCTGAAGACCAAGCTACTCTGGGCGCTGGTGCAACTATGCAGCCAGGTGCAAGACTCCCACATGTGCAAATGAGTTCACCTATACAGAGTTTCAAGTTGTAATGGACAAAAACAAAAGAGAAATTAGTAGGTTCTATGTTTTTAAGCACCATGGTCAAGGGCATCAGAGAAAGTGAGGATGGCAGGCTAGTTCCTCACATCTGAGCTAAGGTACAGAGTCTTTTATGCGTGTGTGGATTGAGGCATATAGCAGAAGCCATAAAGAAGGAGAATGTGCCTTACTGCTGAGAGTAAAAGATTGGCCATTATTTTGGAATAGTATTTGTTGCTTTTGGAAGCAATCCCAACTCATACTCCCTTCCCTCTCATGCCCAACCATACTTTGTAATGAATGCTGGCTGCATTAACAGAACATTAAAATTCACAGTCTGTTCCCTAAGCCTTTGAAGGTATAGGGACTTTTGAGGACGTAGGCAAGGGAGTCATTTCTATGTCTATTTCCTTTCCTCCCCACCCTAGGGTGTTTTGCATACTTTGGCTGGAAATCAGCCTTCCAGTGTTAGTCAAGTTTGTGATAATAAGCCTTATTAACTGACTTGGCGACTTTCTGAAACTGCCTCATGAACTATAGGGTTGGGGTGGTTTCCTAGACATTTTCAGTATAGTAATATCAACTTCACCGTTTCCACTTCTTTTCCTATCAGATCACTGGAAGGTTTGGGGGAAGGGTGGAAAGCTGTATGAGTAGCAGGGATTATCATAAGGAAGTGGTTTTAAGACTGACTTATTTGTGTTAATTTGATTGCCTCTTCAAGTCTGCAAGTGTCTTCAATACCACCTGTCTAAACTTGTTAAAGTTTCATCCCTCATTTATTCTTCTTTTCTTTCTTTTTTTTTTTTTGCAAGAGGGAAGGCAGGGCAATTGGGGTTAAGTGACTTGCCCAACGTCACACAGCCAGTAAGTGTGTCAAGTGTCTAAGGCCGGATTTGAACTCAGGTCTTCCTGACTCCAGGGCCAGTGCTCTACTCACTGCACCACCTAGCTGCCCCCCTCATTTATTTTTAAAACTTATTCTTTCCATTATCATGCAATTATTTTCTCTCCCTTCCTTTGCATTAAAAAAGAAAAATATATCCCTTGCAATAAACATTCACAGTCAAGCAGAACTAATTCCTACATTAGCCATTAAAAAAAAGTAGGTCTCATTCTATATCTTTAATCATCACCTCTCTGCCAAGAGGTGGGATGGGGTAGCATGCTTTATGATTAGTCCTCTGGAATTGTGGGTGGTCACTGAATTGATCAAAATTCTTAAACTTTCAAGTTGTCTTCATTGTAAAAATTGTTTTCATGGATTTGCATCAGTTCATACAAGTCTTCCTAGCTTTCTCTGAAACCATTCTTTTCTTCATTTCTTAAGAAACACTCCATTAGACTCATGTACAATACTGTGTTCATCCATTCTCTAACTGATGGGCATCCTTTTTGTTTCTTGTTCTTTGCCACTACAAATATATGTGTGTGTGTATATAGCTATATATATCTACATATATATATATAGATATATATGTACATATGTATATATAATATTACAAGCAGGTCCTTTTATTTTTTTAAAAAATCTCTTTTGGTTATAGGCATGGTAGTATTATCATCAGTCAAAGAATATATATAGTTTAGTGACTTTGTGCTGGAATGGCTAGACGGATTCACAGCTCCATCAATGATACATTAAAGTTCTTGTTTTCAAATAGTGTCTCCACCATCTGTCACGTTCCCTTTTTGTCGTCTTTGACAACCACTTGCATTTTTATTATCCCTTTTTGTTTTTCCATCACCTTCATTTCCAAATATCTCTTTTTCTCCTAACACTGTCAAGAAGCAATCTCTTAGGAAAAAAGAATTTTTAAAAAGTTCCGATAAATTATCCAACAAATCAGTCAAACTTAAAATTACACATTATGTTCCACACCTCTAGTCCTCTGCCTCTGCAAAGAATATAGGAAGACATAGTCTTACATCTTTTTGTTGAGGTCAAATATAGTCATAATCTCACAATATTCAGTTTTAATTTTTTTTACCACCTATTTTCAAAAGGTTGGCAAGAGCAAACACTAGCCTCAGTTGAGCAGAATAAATCAGAATTTAAGACACAGACTTGTACTTTCAACAAAGGTTTATTCAGTGTCTACTATGTGCAAAGTACTGTTATGCACTGGAAATACAAAGGCAAAAAATAGTCATTGTCCTCAAGGAGCTTACATTCTCCTGAAAGAAGGAAGTAGAATGAAGATAGAACATGTCCCAAAATAAGTAAACTCCCCAAAGTTCAGGGATGTAGAATCCAGGAACAACTGTGGAGATTTGGAGAGGCTTCCTGGAAAAGATAGCACCTGGGCTGAGCCCTGAAGGAAGCCAGAAATTCTAAGAGACAGAGGTGGGAAGGGAGTGCATTCTAAGCATGAAGGAAAGAAAGGAGGTGGAAGATGGGATGCTGAGTGTGATAAATAGCTGGTAGGTCAATCTGGTGACCACTAGGAACTAAATCTATATAGCAAGAGGAGGGTGGAATGAGATTGTGAATGAACTGTCAAGTAAAGGAGTTTAAATTTTGTCTTAGAGGTAACACAGAAGCCATGAAGGTTTTTGAGCAAGAAAGCGATTGAGTCAGACTCTTGCTTTTAGGAAGATCATTTTGATGCTGGATAGAGAATGAACTGGAGAGAGAAGTAACTGGAATCCTAGATTCCCAACAAGAAGAGGTTGTTGCATGAGTCCAAATGAGAGTTGATGAGGGTCTACATGGAAGAGGGTGGGAAAAAAAAGGACAGATGAAGGAGATATCCAAGTAGACACATGAAGGTCTTTGCAATCTTTTTGCCTTCACCACAGATTAACTCTTGAGTTATTTAAAAAAAGTCCAGTCATACTTCTGAACTTAATTTCCTTTCATGTCATTTTGCTTTCATTGAATAACATATTAGGTATGGAGATAATGAAATTTAAATGTTTCGTAAGTGAGAATAAAAATATTGGAAACTTTGCTCCATTTAAAATATATTTATTGTCCTTTTAGTTTCATTTATAACTGCTCTTAGCATGATTTTCAAGCTTATAGGCTTGTTTTCTTCCTTCACTGATCTTTAAAAAAACGATACTACTCATTTAATTCAATTTCTCTTTGTGTTTGTTTTGCAAATGGGAATATATTCAAAACTGCTATTATCCTTGGCTCAGACATCCCCTGTTTGGGAAGGGGATCAATAGTTTGTTAGCTAATGTGCTTTCTGGGTTTTATAGACCTCCTTATTTTAGTAGAAGTTATTTTAAATCGGTCAAGTTTATCCAAAGAATTATGTAAATCAGAGGAAAATCCTTCTTTTTATCCATTCCCCATTTTTTTTCAAACTCCTTGCTCTTCTTTCCTGAACTTCCTCTCATCCAACACTCCATCTCCAGATTCCAAGCATTTTCATTGGCTGTCCTACATGAATGGAATGCTTTCCTTCCTCATCTCTTTCTCCTAACTTCTCTAGCTTCCTTCAAATCTCAGCTATGCTCTCTTTCCTTTGAGATGAACTCCAATCTAACTTGTATATATTGTTTGCACATTAGACTGTGAGCTCCCTGAGGCATTTTTGTTGATTATTTTTTTGCCTTTCTTTGTAGCACCTCTGGGTAACACAGTGCCTGGCACACAGGAGGTGTTTAATAAATACTAGTTAACTGATTCAAATTAATTATCTTGTTTAAATAGGTGAGGTCTGAATTACCCTGTTGTAACTGTACATAGTGTCTGATTCTCATTTTAATCTTTTTTTTTTTTGCTAATCTGGTGTTTATTATTACTTTTTCTTTCTAACCAATAATCTGCTGGTGCAAAAATAGCTCATTCTTAAATTATTTATAACCATAACAATAGCTATAATTTTCTGTCCTTAAAGATACAATCATTTTTTTTGGCATGTGATATCTGAAATGACCACACATAGTACCATCCAAACCTTTTGGTAAATAACATATTTATATCATACTGGCATGAGGTTTTAGACCATTTCCTTTCTAAGTCCTGAATCATACTTTTCATGGCATTTTTCACCATTCTCCTTTCTGTCCAAGTTTTCATTACAGTTAACAGATATCAAGGTATATGTTGGACTTGATTTGGAGAATCATGTGAAACGCTTCACAGAATATCTCTATAGATGTTAGGCAAGTGGTTGAATGAATTATCATGTCTAAAGTCAGCCTCACTTTATTACCTCAAAACAAGCAAGAAGTATGGGAGGAGGAAATCCACACAAGGAAACAGCCTTCAGAAAAATGAGAAGAAATACCAAAGAAATGAGTAAATAAACAAAGAAAAAAGTTTCCAATGGAGCGAGGAAATACCCTGAAGCTAAAATAAAATGAGGACGATCAGCAAAGTTGTATAGTTGTTTCCCAAATATATCTCAAACCTAAAAACTTTTAAAAAATTGAATAAGTAAAGTGAAAACCACAAAAAAGGAAATAGAAAGTTCACATAAACTAAAAAGTTGATGAAATCATCATTAAAGAACTTAAATACTTAAATAACCTACTCATCATTTTCTTTCCCCAGCCCACTCCATACCAAGTGCAGCTAGCCAATCACTCTCATATGCTCATGCCTAAGGATCAGGTTGAGGGTGTCCCTACCCAATTATTCCTCTATGGCAATGATTCAATCTGGCTCCCTCCCCACTCTTACTCCTACTCCCATTTCCAAGGGTCAAAAGATATAGATTCTGCAAAGTTACTGAAAAGAAAGGGAAAATAAATATGGCAATGCTATGTTGTAGAGCTGGTTAGAGGGGAAAGGTTTCTATGGTCAAAGTAAAGGGGACTGGAAAACCATCTGGAGTCAGTTCTCTAGGAAGATTATCTAACAGTAATAAAGGATGGAGAGGCTCTGAGAAAGAGAATGATAAAACTGGAACCTAAAAATACAAGAAAAGAAAATCTGGTAGAAAAGACACAAAAGAAAATGAAATTTTTGTACAAGCCAAAGATAGGAAGTATCTTGAAGATAGGAAGTATAGAGATAGCTTGAAAATATGTCCCAATGCAAAATAAGATAACTTTTAAAACTTAAGAAACATATGACAAGTATTTTGGAAAAAAACTGCCTCAAATTTTCTAATTCAGACAACAAAGTACTAATTGATCAAATTAAAAAAAATACTGCCAGGGAGAAAACCTAGAGTTGAAACTCGAAGGCATATAATGTTTACTTTTATAATTTCAACACGAAATAACAAATTTTGCAAGCAGCCTGGGGAAACAACTTGAGTTATGAAGGAACATCATTTGGTATGACACAGGATCACTCCATATTCATGAGAAATCAGAGAAAAGAATGGAATAGAATAAAAATGTCAGTCAGCAGGCACTTAAGCACTTAGTAACCAAGAACTGGGTTCCGGGCCAGGGATACAAGGAAAGGCCAAAATAAGAAGAAAAAAATGTATAATTAAAAAGAAAAAACCAAGCAAGAAAGTCAGTTCTCTTGTGTTCATAGGCTCTTGATTTTAGACAAAAGGAAATGGGACTATGTAATAATGGGATAAAAAAAAGGATGATTATGAGAGGAAAAGATCTAATCAGCTAAGAATAAAGGGATACTAATAAATAAGAAGGGGCAGAGATAAAGCTGAACTAATATCCCATGGTCCTCTATAAATGAATCAGTATGTTTTGTGTGAAGAATGTCATACTGAAAGGTGCTAAAGTGAGAAGAGGTGAGGCAAGAAAGAGGGGGGACCTAGAGATGTACTCCCACTTTATGTAGCGGTAAGCAGAGAAAGGATACCATTTTTTGTAGATCCTTAACGAGGCTGGAGGATTGTGAAAAAGATAAAGGAAATGGAGGGAAAGACATGGGATAAGGGTAATGGAAGGCAGATCTCATCTTGGAAGAAGAAATTAATGGATGTCATTTTAAAGAAGTTTCCCATGGTGGCAGGAAACATGTATATCTATAATATAATAACATATTTAATGCAATATATTATTATTAGTATATATATATATATAATATGACATCATCATTGCTATATTTAGATACAATATGATATATAAGAAATTGATTTCATCTGGGCAAAATTAGAGACTACTTTTCTGAGCTTCCAAGGATTCCATTCCATTCTAGGGAGATGATGAATATGTTTCTTAGGAAGACAGTGATAAGAATGGTAATATAAGTAGAGATATGATAATCAGACCTTAGGAATGATGAATGATCATGATAAAGGCAAGGGGTAGAACCAGGTCTCAAGACTTGTAAAACAGTGATTCCCATCACATGACATTGCTTTATGAACTAATGTTATGAAGATTAAGACACTGAAACACACATACAATGTGAATAAGTGAAAAATTAAAAAAAATAAGAGGGTAAGGGTAAAATTTATAAAAACAAATATGATAAATGATACAGAAGGAACTTAAGTCTGATAGTCCAGAAGCTCTACTTCTTACCAGGACCACAGGCATTAAGAAAGTATAAAAGAGTACTCTCGCTATATCCTATGAATGGATGAGTGAGGGGACAAAGGGAAGGATTCAGAATAGACTAGAAAAGTATAGATACAAGGAAATGTAAAATTATCCTCGGGAAAAAAAGTTGTCACAAAAGAAAGATATTTAAAGGACTTAAGGGAATGGTGAATAATTTTGAGCCATTTGCTTATTTGCTAGGCAAGGGAAAGGGTTGGAAGGAGGGAGATAAGTAAGAAAAAAAAATGAACGGTGTGAATTAATTGTTAATTTAAGGAACTTAGGATAAGGCAATGGAAAAAAAGCAAAGGGGAGAGGAGGTGTTAATAAAGTACCACAAAGTAATGCAAATAAATTTAATTAAAGGAACAGCTACTTTCTCAAAAGAGGAATAGGATTTAAAAAAAAAAAGAGAGAAACTAATGGAGGAAAACATAAACCTAACAATCTTATAACCTGTCAATAGATTAAACAATCTAATAAAGTGAAAAAAAATGGCAGAATGGGTAAAAATTAACCTAACTCAACAATCTGTTTCACATGGGAAACATATGTAAAAAGTGAAGACGTCCAGCACAGCCAAGATAGGGGACAGAAGTACAGAGAGCTCCACATCCCCTCTCCCAATTCCTTCAAACAAACACAGAAAAGACACCAGACTGAATGCTGACTAGGAAATGGAAGTAAAAATTACAGTGAGTTGTTCCTCTAATCTTGATCAGCGCAGGGAGACAGAGAGATCTGTGGATACTAGGGGAAGGTCTGGACAGGAACAGTTGAACAGAACCTTTCAATGCAAGGAGAGGTTATAAATCAAGGTGGTGGAAATAAGCACATTAATTTAGGATGAGCGACTCTTTCATTTTAAGCCTCCAATTTGTGATTAAATACTTGTTATGTAAGTCATTTTTCTACAATAATATAAGCACCTGAGTGGAATAGTTTGGCAATATGGTATGTATGTCCCAAATCTGGTAAATGACTATTACGGACATGTCTATCCCTCAAATCTGATCAATAAAAATAATAATTTCAAGTGTGTGTATCCCCTAAATTTACTAAACAACTACTAGTGACACGTGTGTGATAGAGTCAGCAAATGAGGTCAACGACTGATAAAGCCTTGCTAATGACATTAGCTTTTGACTGATAATTTCTTTTCATCAAAAGCTTAGGTAATTGATCCCCAATCAGAAATTAGCTGCAATTTGAAAATGCCATTAGCCAGAATCTTAAAGACCTGCTGGAGGCCTTGGTCATTAGCCTGCTCCCAGATCATAACTGAGAGATTGCCAGATTCCTAACATTTGGAAATTTGAGCATCCCAGGTTTGCTCAAGAGCAGTGCTGGCTGATGGAGATGTGACAGAATGACACCTCAGAGGGAGACACACCACCTCCATCTGGGCAGAGGGAACCCTGTGAACCCTGGCAGAAGAAACACTTCTGTCAAGTTGGTGGTTTGTTCCTAGTTGGGTTGATGTCTATACTGTTGAATAGCTAATAAAGTTACGTTTCATGCATTAATGAGTACAAATATTATTAATTTGCCATCAGCCCTAAGAAGCATGCATAACAGTGAATCAATGCAAAAGGAGGTTCTAGATTGTACAAGGTGCAGGAACAGGTTCAAACTGTCAGCTTTGTTGCTCATTACCCAGTTTCAGATCTGATTTTCAGATTTCAGGGCTGTCTGAGGAGGGTGTCTGTGCCTAGGAGTAGTATTCCAGAAGAAGGAGGCAGGCCTTAGGCTTCGTACTAAGGAAATGCTAAGTTCAAAAGAAAGTAGCAGCTGTGTGGTTCAGACCCCAGAGGGAGAGCAGGGTCTCAGTACATCTTAATCCGAAATCTGCAGAGGAATAAAAAAAGCAGGAGCCTTGGAACAAAGAAGAGTCTATGACTATGTCACTATGAACCAGAAGAACTTTCCACCCAAGTCCCCTAGCAGTCAAATGGAAGGCCAGATAGAGCAAGCCCACAGGCTCAGCCCAAACCCAGGTGACAAACTCACAGACAAAGCTTAGACAGGAGGGGCAGGGAATGACTGGGGCACAGAGCAGCAGATCCCCAGTCTGGGATTTCTCTGAGATCTTGGAATAACACAACATTTTATATTCTTTTTTTTTAATGGTGGCATAGAAATGCAAACTGAGGGTACTGTTTGTCAACTGGGGAGTGGTTGAATCAGTTAATAGTATATAAATGGGATAGCTTAGTAATGTGCTGTAAGAAACGATAAAAGGGATGATTTCAGAGAATAATCCACATAATGACAATAATACTTTTATAGGTTTTTATCGATGTTTTTTGTTTCTCACATGACCACAGTTATCCCAAGTATTTCTCCCTATCTTCCTTGACAATATTTTAAATTAAAAAAAGAAAACTTCTGAAAGATTAAGGAACTCTGATCAGTAAAAGAGAGAGACATGTGCGTGTGTGTATATATATGTATATATACAACATGCAAATATATTTGGATAAGGTCAATTTGGGAATTTGTTTCACTTCACTAAGAGGGGTTTTGTTTTTCTTTCTTTTTCAACTGGGGGAGGATGGAGATGGGAAGGAGGCAAGGCAGATTTTTGTTGACTGAAAAAATAAAATTTATAAAAAATAAAAAGCAAAGGCACATAATGAAAGTTAGAGACTAAAACAAAATTTACAATGTGTCATGTGATTCTTTAAAAAAAGGAAAAGTTGCAATCATATTACCAGATGAAAAAAAATCACAATGTCAAAAAAGATAAGGGAAACTATATTATAATTAAAGTACCATAGACAATACAACATCTACATTAAATGTAAGCATTAAGATACAGACCTAAATGGAGACTTAACAAAGATATCATGAATAATGAATAGTTCAAAAATCAAATTGTAAAATAATTAACAACTATGTGAGAGAGAACTAAAACAAACAATATACCAAAATTTTGGAGCAGTGTGCATAAAGTAGACCTCAGAAGAACACACACACACACACACACACACACAAAATCTGCCTTAGGTAAATCTCCCCCCCCCCAATTGGTATATTATTTAGTTGTTATAGCTAAAATTAACAAAATAGAAAAAGAAAGGATTAAAGACCTGAGAATGCAATTTAAAAAATAAAAACATAGAGGATCAACTCTAAGTAGGCAAATAAAAAGAAATCTTGAAAATTAGGAGAGAGATTAAACGGAAAAGAGAAAGAGTGTGGAAATGATAGAGAAAAGTAACATGATTTTTTAAAAAAGACTAACAATCAACAAAAATTATGAAAAATCAAATTAAAAAATGAACAATTGGAATACACAATAGAGAAGAAATTTCAAAGGAATTTTCAGAACCTACTATACACAATTACATCTTAGAGAAATAGAGAATTTAAAGAAAATGGATTATTAAGTACAAATATATAAAATGTCCAGATTAACAGGACAAGAAATAACCAATCCAACCTAGTTTTAGAAAATGAAAATGAAGAGGCTATACACTAGAACAAACAAGGTGGTGGGGGGAGGGGAAAGAGGAATTGCAGATAGATAGATAGATAGATAGTTGAGTTCTATCAAATGTTTAAAGTGCAATTAGTACCTTTGCTAAACAAATTATCCTCTATAATGGAGAAGGAAAGCATTCTACTAAAATCCTTTCAATATGAAAAATATGCCCCCCCCAAAGCATTTTTGTTGTTACAAACAAAATATCAGTATTTTTGTATATTATTCACAAAATGTAAGAGGAAGACGTAGGAAAGGAAATGCTATTTAAGGTAATAATAAAATATGTTAAATATCTAGGAGTTAAATTACTAACATTATTAGATCTCAACTGTATTACAAAATAATAATATAGTGGGGAAAAGTACTGTAGCGGTATTCAGAGAACCCAAGTTCTAATGGTAGCTTTGCTACTTTCTTCCAGTGTGACTGTAGGCAAGTTCCTTTCTATTTTTGCAGCCCACTTTCATTATCCTCTATAAAAACCTCCAAAGCCCTCTCCAAATTCTATGAGTCCATGATCCTAAAACTATTTTGTATTTCATTGAAAAAGAATTAGGTTGAGTGGAAAAGATGAGATAAACAAGATGGTGGAGCAAATGAACTCAGGAAAATAGTTGATAAGTCCAAGTAAATAAACTGCTGGCAAAGAGATCATCTATTCATCAGGAACTATTAGGAAAACTAGAATGGAGTTTGTGGAAAAGAAGTTTGGATAGGCATTTTTAACCATATATGATGGTTGTTGCTTAGTCACTTCAGTCACACCCAACTCTTCATGAACCAATTTGGGTTTTTCTTAGCAAAGATACTGGAGTGGTTTGCCATTTCCCTCTCCAGTTCATTTTCCAGATGAAGAAACTGAGGCAAACAGGATTAAAGTGACTTGCCCAGGGTCACACAACTAGTAAAGTCTGAGGCAGAATTTCAACTCATGAAGGGGAGTCTGTCTTCCTGATTCCAAGCTCAGTGCTTTATTCAGTGCATCCATCACCTTTGCTGGGCAATCATATACGATCATGAATTTCAAACGGATAAAAAAGTTAAATATAAAAAAGTCATACTATATATATTTTTAAATTTAAAGTTAGAGAATATTCATAGCTGGAGGATCCATAACCAAGGGATAGGAAAAGACAAAGTACATAAAAGACAAAGATATAAGAACACAAAGATACAAAAAAGGACATAATTTTAATTAAACACAAGTGAAAAACCATTGCACAAATACATTCAGCTAGATTCAGAAGAAAAGATTTGGAGTAGGAAGATATCTTAGTAGGTCATATAGCTGCTAAGCATATAATATTCCCAAGTCTAAAGAGAATTGACACTAAAATCCATCTGATGAAAATACTTTTCCCAGTAGACAAATGGTTAAAGGATATGAAACCTTTTGGAAGAACAGAAACTATCAATAGCCTTCTCATAAGTATTCAAAATCACCCATAATGAAAGAAATAAAAACTAAAAGAATTGTGAAGTATCATTATATATCCACCAATTTGAAAAGATGCTAAAAGATTTTCAATTTTTGTGCTGGTAAGGATATGTTAAGGTAATGCACCTGTGACTTGGCCCAAATTTCTGTGGAAAGCAAGAATGAAATTCTTCAAGGAAAGTCTCTTTTATACCCTTTAACTTCTGATTTTATATCCCAATAAGGTTAATGTCAGCAATGAAAGACCTCTATGTATAAAGACATTCCCAGTAGCACTGATTCTAACAGAAAAACACAAGAAACAAAGTGTGGCCACTGGTTGGGCAACAGCTAAGCTAGCTGTATATGAACGCAATGGAATATGATTATACTGTAAGAAAACAAGGTTTAGCCTAGAGAAGGGAGGACTTATGAAAGACATACTAGTTGCCCTCAAGTCTTTGAAGGGCTGCCTCCCAGAACTAGGATTAAACTTGTTTGGCTTGGTCCCAGTGGGTAGAACTAGGAATGAAAGGTAGAAATTAGAAAGAGATAAATTTTGATATGACATAGGGAAAAATTCTAACAATTAGGGCTATCCAAAAGTGGAATGGTCTGCCTCAGATATAATGGGTTTGACTTCATTAAAAGCCTTCAGGAAAAGGCTACTTGACTACTTTCTAGATATACTGTATAAATATTTCTCTTTCAGGCATGATTTGGTCTGAATCGCCACCAAGGTTCCTTCCAATTCTGAAATTCTGCAGGATTATAACTGGAAAGAGAATTCCTGCATAGGAACATAAGCACTAGATCTGCATTTTGAGAACCTGGTTTTGAATCCTGCCCCTGCAATTTGCCCTAAGTGAACTGGGGCAAATCATTTAACCTTTCTGTGCCTCAACATACTCATTTTGTAAAATCAGAAGGTTGGACTAGATAATCTGTATTTCCTTCCAGATTCAAATTCTATATTCCTTAAGGGTTGCCACAAGGAAGAAGGATTGGACTTTCCCTGCAGGGCTCTAGAGTATAGATCTTGGTAAGACCAAGGCATGAAAACGGAAGAGCATCAGATTCTACTTGTATATAAGGAAAGCTTCCTAACAATTACAAATGACCCAAAGGGGCATGGATGGCTTCTGTTCTCCATCACTTAAAGTCTTTGATCAGAGTCTGCTTATATAGAAAGCTGTAAAAGGGATTCCTGAACATGTACAGACTAGCCTTAATGACTTTTGAAATTCTTTCTGGTCCAGAGTTCTTTGTTAGAAAGGAATAGATAAAAATAATAATAGGATTGGTGGCTAGAGTACTAGATTTGGAACCAGGAAGATCTAGCTTCAAATTCCACCTCTCCTATCTTACTTGCAATATGACGACAGTCAAATAATTTAATTACTTTAAGCCTCAGTATCTTCACCTGTAAAGAAGGGACAATAATACCTGTACCTAACTCATAGGACGGTTGTAAGGCTCTAAAGAGATAAGAGATATGAAGCATTTTGCAAACTTTAAAGCATTATGTAAATATCAGTTATTATTAGAAGGGTTTTCAGGGAAGTTATTTCTAGAAAGGTAAAATGCTCATAACCTAGAAATGGGTAGTTGGTTCTCTGATGCTCATATCCTTTGAGAATTTTTAGGAAGCTGAATTCTTAATTCGAATAAAGGAGAAACTGCTCCCAAGACAGCTTTGTATTCTTTCAATTCCCTTTTAACGGCTGTTTAAAAAAAGGATGTAAAGATAATGCTTTACAGGGTTAAGAAATTACTATGTTTTGGCTTATAAAATGAGTCCTTTATGGAGGACCTTAGGGTTTACTGAACTTATTCAATACCAAACAAACCTAAATTAAGATAAAAATGCCTCCTATTTTTTATTCCCTATTTCCCTCCCTAGTACTCTATTTACTATCCACCAGCACTTAATCTGTTCTTGGCATGGTTTTAGAGTAAACCGTTTTTTATCATTCCATCCTCACCTTCTGTCTTCTGTTATTCTGAATCCTCACCTATTTATCATATGCAGGTGGCACTGGATGACACCCGTGGATAGTCAGATAAAAATCTATAAGGTATGAGGAGAGGGATTGAAAGGGCCAAACTGACAAGCGTGTTCAGGCTCAGACTTTTGTTGACAAAGAATGAGAATCTGAAATAATGCCAGGCTGCTTCTTTTTATAATTTTCTTCTTCCCTCCTTTAAGTGATTTTCAATAGCATTTTTTTTCTAGCCATTTATTTTTGCTTTATAAGTTACGAAAGTTACATATCCGGTAGTGTGGACCCAAACCTAAAATCTCACTTTCTGAACAGTATTTGCTGAACAGTCTGTCTTGATAGTGAGGAAAAATAAGGCTCACAGCCTGTCGGTTACCTAGAGGATGCTACCATGAAGAAATGGAAGACTCCTCAAAGGTTATTAAGCCCAATCTCATCCTCCATCCCCACCTATTTTGCCTCCAGAGTTGGTACTTTTTCCACCACGTCACAGGCTGGATACTGAGCCAACATTTCTATTTATTGTGCTTTGAAACATTATAATATTATACTAGAAATGTTCCATGAAATAAAAGTATCCTATATAAAATCATATATTTTGGCTTTGCTTTCTACAGTAGAGAACTTTTTTAAAAAGTATATCCTCTCCTTCCCCAGGTGCCCTGATCCCTCCCAAAGGTCTGGCTATCAGATCACTGTTTTGGTGAGTAATGAAGACCCACAAAGGTGCTACTAGCCTTTTCTGATCGAGAGATTTCTGACATTCTCTATACTTTGCAGACCTGTGTGGGAGAAAGGGCATTTTCCTTTGAGGCTCATATAGATTAAGGGAGGAAATGTGTTCCTTGACAATGGAGAGATAGGTCTTTAAATAAATGGTTTTTTTTGCCTCTCCAATGCCCCTAAGATTGTTGTTGCTGTTCAGTTGTGTTTGACTCTTCCTGACCCCCTTTGGATTTTTTTTGGCAAAGATACTAGAGTGGTTTGCCATTTCCTTTTCCAGGTCATTTTACAGATGAGGAAAGTGAGTTAAACAGGCTTAAATGACTTGCCCAAGGTCACACAGCTAGTAAGAATCTGAGGCCGTATTTGAATTAATGAAGATGAGTCTCCTCATTCCAAGCCCAGAGCTCTATTCACCACCTAGCTGCCTCCCTCAGCGCGGACCTTTCTCTTTTAAAAATTCAGTACTTCTTCTTCCCTATTTAACCGCTATTATAACTCATCCTCACTTCTGTTAGATTAAAGGAACAGTTGCTTTTATTTCCCATGTAGAACAAGGGAGCTGGGGAAGATGTGAGTACTCCTGGGACCCAGGGAGAAGTAAATATTGCCTAGCAATATAGGGTCTGCCACCCAAGTTACAGGTAGGAGTGATAATTCTATTATTTTAAAAAGAAAAGTGATCTAGGGTTTAGCTGTGAATTAGTCTCATTCAAGAGTATGTCTTTGCAATATTTGAGAAGCAATCTTTTTGTATTAGTCAAAAGCTGGAAACAGTTAGGTGTCCATCCACTGTTGAAAGGTTGCACCAAGCAGAGACAAATGATGAATACAGAAAACACTTGGAAAGACTTTTATCAACTGAAAATGAGGGGTAAAGGCAGAAAGAAGAGAGTAATATACCTGGGATATAATTATGTAAACAAACACGATGCTAAAAGACAGCTAAATTCAGATAAACTCCCCTGGCCAGATTCATTAGAATGACTTCCAACGCTCCTGAAGGACAGGTGATGAAATATGGTTCTTTCTTTTTGTAGAAGGCAGAGAAATACGGGAGAAGAATATCACATGAAATTTATTGGTTCATTTTGCTTAATGGTTTCATTTGGTTACAAGGGAAGATTAAGTATGTCAGAGGTGACGAAAATGGTTATACTCCTCTCTCTCCCCAACCCAAGATAAAAGAAGAGGGACAACATTCCTTTCAAAGAATTATCATCAGCTTAGCTGAAAAGCGATGAGATTTTTTCAGCCATAGAAACTCTCAGAGACAGACCAGCCGTACTTCATCCAAGTGAGGTGACAATCTGTTTTAGTGAAGGAAAAACGCACTCCAAAACTATCCCGGTTTCTTCAAATTTTCAAGTATTCCTTGAAAACTTTAAGGATAAGAATTGAGAGGTCTAAGTAGAGACTGATGAAGTGGAAAGTAACTCAAACAACCCAAGGAGAGAGATGAAATAGCGGCATAGGAAAGTCCACTGGTCCCAAATAACAGGAGAGTTCAGTCAAATAAATTAGGCTGAAATTAAACAACAAATCCATTTCTTTCCTTTTTTTTAATCTCTGTCTGAGAGACCAAATTGCTCAAAGGGTTCCATGCCTATAGGAACTGTCTTTGTCTGAGGAGGCTGACTGTTGAGGGGGGCAGGTAGATAAAATCATTGTTGCATATAGTGATTGGGTTTTATCACAATGTTACTAAAGTGTTATAAACCAGGTTAAATATTATATTTATAATTTATAACAAATTTATAATTTTTACTAAATTTAAGTTTAATAATAATAAATTTAAATTATTTAAATTTGTAATTAAATAATTTATGTTTATACAGTTGACATATACTTAAATTTATAACTAAATGTATAATTCAATAATAATAAATTTAAATTATTTGAATTTGTAATTAAGTAATTTATATTTATATATTTAACATATACTTAAATTTATAACTAAACATAATTCAATAATAATAAATTTAAATTATTTAAATTTATTAAAATTTTAAATTTATAATACTAAATATATTAAATAAATATTATGAATACATATTAATTACATATTAAATTACATATTAAGTCATGAATTTAAAATGCTTTTAATGGTTACCCTCATAGAGATGGTATGGTATAGAGGCACTAGAAATGTCATCATGAGAGTAGCGCATAAAATGTTGGGCATGGAGTAAGATAGATCTGAGTTAGAATCCAGCCTCAGATTTTGTGACCCTGGGCAGGTCACTCCTCATCTGTAAAATCAGAATGTTAATAGCACTCTGCCCCCCGACGCACACCTCCAGGGTTTTGCTGTGAGGATCAAATGAGAGAATATTGTAAACCATTTTGCAAAGTTTAAAAGAGTATATAAATACTATTGTTATTATAATCAGCATTATTATTTATGATTGGAGACAACATGTACCCATATGAGAATACGCAAAATAAATACAAGGTAATTTTGGAGGGAGGGCACTAACAGATGGGGAGGAGGAAAGCATTTATCTGGTAAAAAGGTCAGTGTAGAAAACCCATTAAGGGCCAGGCCTTCCTGAGCACCTGAGGCCTCCAAAGCAGCAACATATTAAGTGCTTGAGTCCACAGCCGCTCTGCCCTTGGCTGGACAAGGAAACAGGCTGAGATTTAAACACAACATCAACAACAACAAAAACCTGACATGTTTATGCCTTGGGCAGATCAGTCTGCTGCTTAATATCTACAACTATGAATTTCTGGCTTTGACATCTGGAGGGGCCCTGATATACTGGGCCCAGCAACATTCCCCATTTTGAGGGGCCTAATAACTCTCCCACCCACTAATCCCCCTCAAAAACACCCAGAAGGTGCCTCCTACGGTCCACAGCCCTTCTGCCTTTCATCATCTGGTGGATTTTCTATGGTTTTGCCAGATCAACCCACTTAGCTGTTATTATGCAGTTCCTTCTGTACTGGATATGCCTGGGAATCCAAAATGGCAAGCTATATTCAAATGACCTGAATGACAGGCTCATTTTATTTTACTGATGTTGACACAGGATCACACACAAATCACGCTTGTACGAGAGTTGCCATTTTCAAGAAGGGGAAGACCCAAGGTGTCAGAGGAAAGGCAACCCAGCCAAACTCTTCTAATATTACCTACCAACAACTTTAAAATAATGCCTCAAATCAAATTATGGAGTGGCAGAACCAACAGAAGGTCAAGGTGAAACATTTTTCTAGCCTAAGAAAATTTAGGTGATCTATAGGAAAGGTCTGAGACACTGGATGGAAGCCTGGCCAGATATGGAGGCAGCAATAGTAGGGGCAGTGGATAGGGGATTGGACAACTGGTCGGACACAGATTACGGCTCTTTGCTAGCACGGAGTACAGCTGGCAATCATTGGCAACTCTGTTGCCCATAAGTAGCTGAATAAGTAGAAGAATGTTGGGGGTCTGTCACAAAGGGAGCCCTGGTCACAGTAACAAAGCAGAGAGGAGGGCTAGTGTTTGCTGCTCCGAAGGAACAGGGGCCCTCCTCATGTAAAGATCAGAGCAAAGAATAGGAAAGCAGTGACCACAACTCTCCCCAGAGCACACCACCTTGGAAGCACATCTCCAGAACTAGCTCTGATAATAATGGCTTGAAAAAGCCTGAAGATTGGGAAAGTGCCTCCCCACCCCCAGGTGCAGAGTCCAACTTTAACATAAAGTTCAAAGTCAAGAAATAGGCTAGAAAAAGAAGCAAATAACAAAAAAAGAATCTGACCATAAAAAAACTACTACAGTGTCAGAGAAGACCAAGCCACAAACTGAAAAGAAAACAATGTGAAAACAGCCACAAGCAAAGCCACACACACAAAAAATGCTAATTGGACCCAAGCCCAGTGAGGATTCCTGAAAGAGTTACAGTAGGATAGGTAGAAGAAAACTGGGAAAAGAAATTAAAGAGATACAGAAAATTATGAAAAGAGAATTAACAGCTTGGTAAAAGAAGCACCAAAAATACTGAACAAAATAACATCTTAAATAACAGAATTGACCTAATGGTAAAAGAGGCACAAAAATTCACTGAAGAAAGGAATTCCTTAAAAAGAACTGGCCAAAAGGAAAAATTGGTAGAAAATCTCACTGAAGAAAACAACTTCTTAAAAATTAGAACTAGGCGAATGGAAGTTAACAACTCCATGAAACATCAAAAATAAAAAAAAAACGGTCAAAAGAATGAAAAAATAGAATAAAGTGTGAAATATCTCATTAAAAAAAACTGACCTGGAAAATAGATTGAGTTAAGAATTTTTGGACTACCTGAAAACCATGATCAAAGAAAGAGCCTAGACATTGAATTTTAAGAAATTATCAAGTGAAACTGTCCCAATATCTTAGAACTAGAGGGTAAAATAGAAATGGAAAGAACTTATCAATCAACTCTTGAAAGAGATGCCAAAATGAAAACTCACATGAATAGTACAGCCAAATTTCAGAGTTTCCAGGTCAAAGAGAAAATATTTCAAGCACCCAAAAAGAATCAATTAAAATATATAAAAAATATATATGATATAAAAATTTTACAAAAATATTTTATAAAAAATATAAAATATAAAACATTTATATGAAATATATAAAAATTAATTAAAATACTGTGGAGTCACAGTCAGGATAACATAAAATTTATTATTATTTATTTATTGTTAAAAGAGAGGAGGGCTTGGAATCCAATATTCCTAAGGGCATAGGATCTGGGATTACAACCAATAATAACCTACCCAGAAAAACTGAGTATAATCTTACAGGGGAAAAATGGATACTTGATGAAATAGAGGATTTCCAAGCATTCCTAATGAAAAGACCAGAGATGAATAGAAAATTTGACATTCAAATACAAGGCTTAAGAGAAGCATAAAAAGGTAAATATGAAAGAGTAATCTTAATAAAGATAAACTGTTGATATTCCTATATAGGGAGATGACATATAAAACTCCTAAGAACTTTACTATGATTAGAGCAATTGAAAGGAGTTTACATAGAGGGCATGGATGTGAGTCAATTATGTTGGAATGATCTCGAAAGAAAAAATAAAAGCATGAGAAAAGGGTATGCTCTAAGAGAAGAGCCAAGGGGAAGATAGAATGGGAAAATATTTCTCACATAAAAGAGGTGTGCAAGGAATGGGAAGAGCTCACCCATAAAATGGAATTGGACAGCAGAATGGATTAGAAACCCGAAGAACACATTAGAAGTGTGTTGTTTATAAGAGACACACTTGAAACAGAAAGGCAAACCAAGAGACAAAAATAAAGGCCAGGAGCAGAGTCTAATGTGGTTTAAGTGAAATAAAAAAAGGGCAGGGTTAGTGTAATAACAATCTGGCTAGCAGCTGTTGTGGGGTGTAAGACCCCAGACCAGCAACAAGAGCTGCCAGCACAGGGTCTTTGATCTGCTTTTCTAAGGAAAGTAACTTTAAGGAGTTAACAATCTCACTTTAATCACACATACAAATATCATTAACTTAGTCCAGGAGGAAAAGCCAGCAACCTGTTCAGGGTCAAAGGGTGTCACAACATGCTACCTAAAAGCTTCTGGAGTCACAAGCATGTGACAAACCCATGTAAACTAGGCTTTCCCTTGAGGCAAAGAGGTCATCAAAGACTCCTGATTTAATTAAAGAAACAATGGCCAAACTCTTCAAGGGCACTTGATTAAATAAGTGCTAAAAGAGTAAACAGTAAAAGAAAGTCCCACCTTAATTAGTGATACAGTTAGCTATCATGATCTTAGGCAAAGCAAAACAAAAAAAATAAACCTAATAAAAAGTGATAGTAAGGGAAATTACATTGCACTAAATAAAAGGTACCATAGAGAATTGAAATAAGAAAAAAGGAATTTTTATGGCTTCATTTCTCAAATAAAGACTAAATATAGAACTGAATCAAATTTATAAAAATAAGTGCCATTCCCCAATCGATAAATGGTCAAAGGATATGAACAGGCATATTTCAGAAGAAGAAATCAAAGCTAGCTATTTGAAAACATGTTCTAAATCACTACAGATTAAAGAAATGCAAATTAAAACATCTCTTAGATACTACCTCACACCTAACAGAAAGGACAAATGCTGGAAGGGAGGAGGGAAAGATAATTACACTTAAGAACTAACTAGTGGAGTAGTGAACTGATCCAACCATTCTGGAGAACAAGTTGGAACTGGGCCCAAAGGGCTATAAAACTGCATACCCTTTGACCCAGCAATACCACTACTACATCTGTATCCCAAAGAGATCAAATAAAAAGGAAAAGGACCTATAAGTACAAAAATATTTATAGCAGTTCTTTCTGTGGTGATGAGGAACTGGAAATCGAGGGGATGCCCATCAACTGGGGAATAGTTGAACAAGTTGTGGCATATGATTGTGATGCAGTACTATTGTGTTGTGGGAAATGCTGAGGGGGGTGGTTTCAGAAAAAAAAAAAACACGACAACAACAAAGAAACGACAAGACCTATATGAACTGATACAAAGTAAAGTGAGAAGAACTGGGAGATCATTATGCACAGTAACAGCAAAGCTGTAATGATGATCCACTGTGAAAGATTTGGCTACTATGAACAACATAAGGATACAAGACAAGTCCAAAGGACTCCTGATGAAAACATGCTATCCACTTCCAGAGAAAAAACTGATGAATGAGTACAGATGGAAGTATAATCTTCTCATTTTATTTTTCTTGCTTTTTTTTTTTGGCGGGGGGGGGGTAGGGGAGAGAAATACAGCTAATCTGGAAATATGTTTTGCATGACTTCACGTGCATAATTGATATCATATTGTTTGCCTTCTCAGTGGGGAGGGGAGGGAGGGAGTAAATTTGGAATTCAAAATATAAAAAGAAAAAATCTTAAAAATAATTTTTTTGAAAAAGATCAATATAAAAAGAGTTGCCAATGTCCATTTCTGAGCTGCTGTCTTTACTTTTCAGTCCTAAAATCATGATCTAGGTTTCCTTGGTCACTGAAAAACTAAGATGCTTTTTCTCAGTGATCAGGGGGCAGGGTGGGGAGAGAAATTACATTTTTATTTCTAAAGGAAATTTAATATTTCTTTCAAATATTTCAAAAGATTATTCTGAGAATGGGTCCATAGGTTTCACCAGACTGCCAAGGGGGTTCAAGACACAAATAAGGTTAAAAATTTCTTTCCTAGAATGTGGTCATTTTAAAGCATTCAATTCCTCATGGTAATCACTTCCCAGTTGACAACATCAACCCAAACAAGAGCAAATTTGAAGTTCAACTGTATCTTTATCATATAAAGTTTATATTAGGTAAGTGTTTTTCTGTCTATCTACGTGTGGCTCAGTGGACAGAGATCTAACATCAGCATCAGGGAGACCAAGATTCACATCTTGCCTGACAGAAACTGGATGAATGACCCTGAACAGTCCTCCATGAAACTGCCTAAGGCTATTAAGGCTCAAAGCATTTGCCAACTTGGATTAGTAGAGGTAATGAGTCGCCTCACCAGAGAGCTCTCTCTTATCAATGAAATCACAAGTGCAGTGCAAACATATGTGTGTTAAGTATATGTATAAGATATAATACAACATAGAATAATATATAATGCATAGTGTATACAAGACATAAATATTATTTGTATATAAAATATGTTAATATAACCTAATGTATAAAATAATGCATACATTTTATATCTGTATCACACATGTGTATGTATGATATGTATGTATGTGTATATGTATGAAATTAGAGTCAGAGAAAGTACTCATTTGATTGGTGATTAAGTAAACAAAATTTCTTCATCTGAGAGTTCTATACCAATGAAATAGCAGATTCATGGTTCTTTCCCTTTCCTCTCCATGCATTTTATAAGCATATTCTGCTAAGTATCTACACCTCAGATTCTATCAGTATGTGGAACTCCCAGTGTGGCCACTCCCTCAATGCCCCAAACACAGATTCCAACTCCTTTGCAATCTATAATACTACAGACTTTTCTGTACCAAAGGTATTAAAAGGTTCAGTGACTTCACCAAGATCACACGGCTAGTATGTGTTTCAGAGGCAGAATTTGAACTCAGGTCTTTGTAACTCTAAGGCCGCTAAGTTGCCTCAATTACATATCATACAGATGTATGTGTGAATCTTTCTATAATTTGACTAGGATTACTATTAAATGTATAGATGATGTTTGGAAAATTTTTAAAAATTATAAATATTTAGTGCTTTCTGATGCTTCTGAACCCAAATCTCCACTGGAAGTATATTTGTATATTTTTTAAAGTCTGTTGTCATCAGAGCTAAATGAAAAACTCTTCTCCAATGGGGTGATGATAGTGAAGTAAAGTTCTACTGAGTTCCTCTCCTGGAAGCTAAACCAAGATTTTATCTCCCTGGAATGCTTCCTGCCTTTTCTATGGATTAAAGGTGGAGAGGGTTGTGGAGAGATGGGGGGTGGGGAGTGAGGTATCCAGGAGGTAGTGGGAGGGAGGAGAGGACAGAGAAGAAAGCTTTTCCCTCCCTACAACCAACAACATTCACTAAAAGTGCCCTCTTGGGACTTGAGTTAGCATTGGCCTACAAGAGTAATAAACTGGTGATAAGGCCTCAATTATCAATGAGAACACCCTGGTAAGATATCAAAATGGCAAGAAGCACAATTCCAATGAGTATTATTACCTAATTCACACTGTGCTTGGCAGTATCACAAGCTCATGTTCTCAGATGGTAATTTAAATGATAATAAGGAATCTTGAAATGATTGCATATTGTAATCTGCTACTACAGGGGATGTCAAGCACCCTTAAGTACACTCTGGCTCCTTCTGCTAGTCTTTCTTTATTCTTGAAATGATCCTTTCCTCTGTGTCTATGTGCAGCAAGTCACCTCCTTTCTATTCTTCAAGCCTCTTATAAAAATCTAACTTTCTCCTAAAAGCCTGAATCAAGGGTGGTGTGATTATTCATTTTGACTTCAAACCCCCAATCAATAAAAGAAGATATTTGAGATGGAAGACTAGTACTAAGAGGCACCATCTTGGGAAATTAGACAAGTGGATATGATTCACAGAAGAGATTTTCCATTCATCATGTGCATGCATGTTCTTCCTATATTTGTATAAACACCTCTTCGTAGAAGAATGGAAGTAAATTTGCTTTAGATTTCAATACCATTATTTTACTGATCCAAGTACTCCCTGAAGAAGCAACCCTCTCAATCCACCCCTCCTTTCTTATGGGGTCCAATATCGAGATCTCTCACTATCACACGGGCTCTCCCTTCAGTAGCTTGAAGAAGCCAGGTTCTAGAATGAGTCTAGACTCCCTCACGTAATTTTAGGGAAGAATATCATCTTAGCACTCACGTACTCTAGAGTGGTGTCATAGAAAGAACAGTGATTTGGGAGTCAGAAGCCCTGAGTTCAAATTCTGGCTGTTGCTTACTGTCTGCAATTTTTGCTTTTAGTGGGGAGCCACTTCAGTTGAACCACGGCTAGGTGGCCCCATTGTGCATAAAACGCCAGGCTTGGAGTCAGGAAGAATTCCTGAGTTCAAATCTGGTCTCAGACACTTAGCTGTGTGACTCTAGGCAAGACCCTTAACCCTTTTTGCCTCAGTTTCCTCACCTGTAAAACAAGATGGAGAGGGAAACTGGCAAACTACTCCAATATCTCTGCCGAGAAGCCCCAATCGGGGTGAGGAAGAGTTGGACCCAATTGACAAACGACTGAACAACAGTTGCTGTTGAACACCTTTAAAATCTAAGACCTTTTACATTACAGAGAGTTTAAACACCTGTCTAAGATAAGACAGCCGGTGGCAAGACTTTTAATTTTAGTTCTGTTCCATGCTACCATGCTATCTCTCACTTTAAAAATGTAAGAGTCTAGAGACTACTCTCAGTATCTCTTTCTACAAAGCCCAATTTTGGCACCTGTTTTATATTTATAATCCCCTTGATTAACATTTTACAATTTCAGAGACTTGAAATCTGATGCCAGTAGCCCTGGGATTGAATCCCAGCTGTGTCCATGTGACACTTGACAAATGACATCACCTTGCCGGGTCTCGCTTTCCTCTTTGGCAAAATCAAGGTGTTGAAGTGGCTGACTGCTTAAAGCCCTTGCCAGCCCTTGAAACTATTTTAAAAAAGAAAATCACATACTTCCCTGCCGAGAGAAGGGAGGAAGGAAAAGGGGAGAGAAATGTACACAGGGAGAACAGAAAGGGGCAGCAGGGTCTGGCTAGGTGTGTGCTCAAGGGAAACAGATAAAAGAGTCAAAGAGACAGTGAGAGACAGTCAGCAAGAGACCAAGTGAGGGGCAAGCAGAAAGCAGGGACAAAGAAAGGAAGCAGAGAAGAGAGTGAGGACTGGCATGGAGTGATGGAGATAAGAATGGGGGGTGGGAGATAGGAGGGAGGTAGGAAGGGAGAAATAGGGGGACAGAGAGAGAGAGACAGACAGAGAGAGAGAGAGAGAGAGAGAGAGAGAGAGAGAGAGAGAGAGAGAGGGACAGAGAGAGAGACAGAGAGAGAGAGAGAGACAGAGAGAGACAGAGAAAGAGAGAGACAGAGAGAGAGAGAGAGAGACAGAGAGAGAGAGAGAAAGAGAGAGAGAGAGAAAGAGAGACATACACAGAGAGACAGAGAGAGAGAGAGAGTGAGAGAGAGAGAGAGAGGAGAGAGAGAGAGAGAGATTCTTCAAAGGAAGAAATCTCAGCGCTTCCTTGGAACTCAGTCCTCTTTCTGCCACCCTCCCCTCTCCATGCCTGTCCTCATCCCTCCCTACATCCTTCTGCCCTAAACCTACCCACAGCGTCTCTCTTTCCTGCCCTAACCTGCGTGGGCAGCAGAGGTTGGAAAAGGAGGAGAAAGAAAAGTAGGAGGAGGAGGGAGATGGCTGGGGAATGATCGGTACCCGGAAGGCTGCAGAATCTTTCTCGCTGTGCTCCGGGAAGGAGACGTGGCTGGAGCGGCTGCTGTTCGCTGAAGCTGCTGCGCCCCGGAGGGCTCCCCTGGAGAGCCCGAGGGGAGCCGAGCCCAGGGAGCAGCTGCAGCCCCAGAGAAGCCAGAGCCACTGCAGCCCCGGCGGCTTCATGGGGCTTCAGAAGAGGGCTCTCTCCTGGCTCCGCTGGGCCTGCTTTCTCTTTCGATTTGTAGGCTCCTCCCCGCTCCAGCTGTGGCCCGGGGATGGGCTGCTGGGGCGGCGCTCCGGGGCGGCCCTGGATGGCGCTCCCTAGCCTGGCCCTCGACTCCTGGCCTGGACGCCCTGTGCTCTTGGGGCTCCCCTCCGAGCGCTTCCTGTGGCTTCAGACCACTGGCTAGACACCCAGCTGTAGATTCTCGGGGTTTGGCCTTCCGCATCCCGACCTCTTTCACATAGATGAAATCTAATTTAATTTATACAAGTTAAACTAATATGTTTATATAAGATGCAGTTATATATTCAAATGGAAAACACTTTATTTAATTATTTAATATTTATACAGAACAAATAATATTAAATAAATATTTAATAGTGAATAATTTGATAACAGTGTATTTAAAATAGATTTTGCTAGTAAATATAATTTTATATATGCAAAGAGGAATTTAATTATTTTATTTAATTATTGATTATCAATAATTATTAATATACGTACACAGTATAAGTGTATATTATATAAATATATTTACTTGAATAAAGTAAGCATAATGTGCAAATAATATTTAAATATTTTATTTATGGAGACAGCTAGGTGGGGCTGTGCCCACGAGTCTAAAAGAACAGAGTTCAAATTTGACCTCCACTAACTGTGTGACCCTGGGCAAATCACTACACCCCTGCCTGAGTTAAACTGGAGAAGAAAATAGCAAACTCCTCCTTATTTTTGCCAAGAAAACCACATGGATAGTATTAAAAATACTAAAAGACATGACATTGGGAGATGAGTCCCTCAGTTTGGAAGGGCCTGCCATGGAAGAGGGGGTGGTGGTCACAATGATTGGAAACTATTGAATAACCAAAAATATTATTTATATACTATTTTATGTTTGTATAATATTTATTTATTATAAATATTGGCTATTATATAATATAGATTATGTGATTATGTAAAACAAATATTTTATGTATCCATAGATTTTATTTATTCCATAACACATTAATTTGTTTTTATAAATATTTATAATATTAATAACACAGACATTATATATAGAATATAACTAACATGTAAATAAATATATATACAATAAAATATTTATATACAATATATAATGTTCATATACAATATAGTTACACATTATATATAAATATTATATAAGTATTACAATATAAATTTATAAATGCAACATATGCCATTTTATATAACATAATATGCAAATCTGTTATGTAAATATTGACTTACTTATAATGTATATTTTATATATAATATTTATATAATCATTGTATATTCATATTTTATTATCTAGGATTTATATGATATGTGATTACAAACATACAAATAATAAATATATTTAAATAAAATATGAAATATTAAAATAAAATTATAGATGTACAACTAGGTTATGTATTATAATGTTATATATTATGTGGCCTTTTATTACATATCTACACATAATATTTATATTATATAACATTTACATAATATGACTATATTATATAACACAAATAACATACAAATCAACGTATTTATGTATTATTTATAATTTAGAAATTATGGTTGCATAGTATATTTATTTAAATGTATTTATATAAAATATGCATATATTATAAAATTGTTATTAATTACACGTAAAATTTGTATTTTTCAATCAACAAAATTTCTTTTCCATGAGTAAAAAAAGAGAAAGAGCACCCTTTTGAAAAATATGCATTGTCAAGCAAAATAAATTCCCACATTGGCCTCATCCAAAAAAACATATGTCCCATTTTACACCCTGACACCATCACCTCTCTGTCAGGAGGTTAGTAGCACGCTTAATCATCTACGACCTCTTTGTGAGAAAGCTCTGGTCATGAAGCCCTAATTCAATAAAATAAAAGGGAAATTTTACAGGTGCATATGAGTTGATTCTTTACTTCTCTTCGGTAATTTCTTATAGTGGAATGTTAAGCTAATAAATGACTATCGTCTTTTCCTTGTTTGTCATTTCTTTCCAGTTGTAGTTTTTTTTCGGGAATGATCCCTTCCATGTTTCCTTTCCCTTCTTCCTTTTATTTCTTAAAAAAGAATTATATGTGTATATATACGCATACACACACACACACACACATATATATAAATAAAATAGGTATTGTATTGTTTATCTTCTTAATGGGTGGGGGAGGGGCTGGAGGAAGGGAGAGAATCTGGAACTGAAAATAAAAATTTAAAAATGGAAATAAAAAATGAAAAATAATAGTACAGGATATTTATATACCAAGTCCAGGTTTACAAAACACTTCATATGCATGATCTCTGTAAACCAATAAGAATGGGAACTGGGAAGAGTGAGTCTAGGATAGAGTCTCATTGTGGGTGTTTAAAAAAATGCTCACCCTTCATATGATGGAATATTATTATACTGTAAGTAATGATGAAGGGGCATGATTTTGAGAAAAACCTGGGAAGATTCCTGTGAACTGATGCAAAGTGAAGTGAGCCGAGGTAGGAGAACAATTTGTAGAATAACAACAATTACTGTAAGGACAAACAACTCTGAAAGACATAGGAAGTCTGATCAACATAATGGAACCAATCATGGAGTCAGAGGACTCATGCTGAAAGGTGTCATCCACTTCCAGACAGAGAGGTGATTGATTTAGAGTACAGATGCAAACATGGTTTATTTTTGGTTTGGTTTTGCAGTTTTGGGGACATGGCTAATTGGAGCCTTTGTTTTGCTTGACTTTTGTAACAGGTTTTGTTTTTCTTGCTTTCTCAATGGACGGGGGATGGGGAGGTGGGAGGTAAAGGGAAGAAACTTCAGGACTAAAAAAAAAAATAAAACTGAGTTAAAAATAATAATACAAAACACTCCACATACTCAATTTCTGTAAGCCAGTGGGAATGGGAGTTGGGAAGAGAGAGTCCACAGTGAGTGCCTTATGGGTGCTTTAAAGATATTCATCATCCATATTTCCTTGGCATTAGGCATCCCTCTTAATTCTCATTTTTCTGAAATTGTTTTTGTTTTGTTTTCATAGAATATTAAAACTCATCTACCGACTGATGCAGGATGAGCCTTTTCAATTCAAAAGTACTCTACTCTCTCCTTGAATACTTCCTGTGATGAGGAACTTACTTCCCCACAAAACAGCCTATTCTATTTCTGGTCAAGTCTACTTGCTAGAAATATTGAACTGAAATATGTCTCACTGAAACATCTATCTTTTTCTCCTAGTTCTACATAGAAGTCTATAACTGTTCAACCTTCATTTTTGTCACATGGGTATTTCTTGGTGTTTACAGAGACATTTCTCAAAGCTGAGATTTCAGAACTTACTGATCAATCATCGTTTAACTATTTATTAATGTGGCAATTAAAAAGTTTTGAGAGATATAGTTTCTGGGTTCATTTTGTTAATAAGGCCAGCAGGTTATTAATAAAAGTATGGTCATTTGGCTGTCTTAGACCTCTAGTGATGGTGGGGTCACAGTCTATGTGCCCTTTGAAGAGGAGGTATTCCTGAGGGATGCCTAATCACCTCTGATTGGTTAATCAAATGGGGAGTGGGTTATCTTGGGGTACATGACTTAGGTCACTCAAGTCTTGGTCAAAAAGATGTCAACTTCCGTATCATCTCTCTTGATAATAGGGAGAATCAACATTTCCCAGGACCTGTCAGAGCAAACACAATGGGTAGGAAGACACTCATCAGCCTAAAATTAGAATTTCTTTTACTGTCTGATTAGCTTTTGGCCTGGTCAAATCTCAGAGGGAAATTTCCTGTACTGGTTGATTTCTGGATGAGGAAATAGAAAAGGGGAAAAACTTGTTCCTAATACAATGATTAGTTGTTAAATACAGGAGAGAAATATTCATTTCCCCCATTAAATTCCTATTAAAGTGCTATCCATATGAATACAGTAAAGAATGTAACAATCCCTACTCACCAAGTGCTTACATTCTAATGGAAGAGAAAAATAGATATAGAGCATTGTAATGGCAAGTAAAGTGGGACTTCTTGTTGTCTTTTATTTTGGAGTGCTTTTCAGCACTAAGGCAATTAAGGGCCTTTGTTTCAATCAAGAGTCTTTGATTGAATCAAGAGTCTTTGCTTGAGTCACAAGAAAGCCTAAGTCACATGAGTTTGAGTCACATGGTTGTGATGTCCTCTGACCCTGAAGAAGTGTATATATACCCTGAGGTTAGCATTTTGCTTAGGGCTCACTCACTGGAAGAGTGTTGTGTGATTTGACAAGATGAGACTCTGGGTAGCTGCCACGGAGCAGCTCCAGGCTTTGAAAAACCCAGATATTGGTGCTTCTCTCTCTGGTAGCTATATATGTAATGTTTTGGACAGACAGCTAGAAGCCTGTCTGCTAATTTATGCTATTTTGCTCAATTTCTTCTTGTAGTTTCTGTTTGTATTCTCTCTGAAGTTCAGGGTGCTAACTTTTTCCCCTGAACTAAGTGAATGATATATGTGTGTTTAATTAAAGTGATATTGTAAACCATTTTAAGTTGCTTTCCTTAGAAAAGAAGATCAAATAACCTATGCTAGCAGCCCTCCTGTGTGCTGGTGTTATTGGTCTTACAGAGCCACAGTAGTGGCAAGTAACATTGTTGTTACAAGCATAAATATAAAACTAAAAATACAAATATATACAAAGTAGTTAAATATAAGGCAATTGGGGATGGAGGACATGAACAGTTGCAGGGATCAGGAAAGGCGTCTTGCAGAAAGATGGTGCTTAAGCTTCATGGTAAAGAAAAGGGGAATTTATGAGGCAGAGGTAAAGGAGAGCATTTTTGGAATAGGGGATGGCCAGTGCAAAGGCCTGGGGACAGGAGCTGGAGTGTTATGTCTAAGAGAATGTCATTTTGGCTACATTGCAGAGTATAGAAGGGATAGTAAGGCCAGGAATGAGGGGCTTGTACCAGATTGTACAGGGACTTTAAAAGCTAAACTAAAATGTTTATATTTTACCCTCAAGGTAAAAGGAAATGAGGGCAGCTAGTGGCACATTGGAGAGAGCACTGAGCTTGGAACCAGGAAGACTCATCTTCATGAGTTTAAATCTGGCCTTAGACATGTACTAGATATATGATCCTGGGCAAGTCACTTAACTCTATTTGCCTCAGTTTCCTTATCTGTAAAATGAGCTGGAGAAGGAAATGACAAATCACTCCAATATCTTTGCCAAGATGACCCCAAATAGGGTCACAAATAGTCCATCTGATATAATTGAAATGACTTAACAACAATAACAAAAGGGAATGGTAAAGTGGAATTGGTAAAGTAATTACCTGGTTGGATCCATAACTTAAGTAAAATTACTTTGTCAGCAGTATGTAGGATCAACTAGAATAGGAGGAGATGAGTTATTTGATTTGATCTGTTGATATTTTCTGTTTGTAATTTCTGTTTGTATTTGCTCTGAAGTTCAGGGTGCTGACTTTTCCTCCCAAACTAAGTGAATGGTTTATGTATTTTAAAGTGAGATTGTTAAGCCCTTAATGTTGCTTTCCTTAGAAAAGCAGATCAAAGAACTTATTCTGGCAGCTCTTCTGTGAGTTGGTGTTGTTGGTCTTACACAGCCACAGTAGAAGCAAGGCACATTGTTGTTGTACAGATATGGCAATTAAAAGATAATTGATAATTTTGAAGAGAGAAGTTGTAATTGAGTGATGAATTGCAAAAAGTTGAGAGAGTGAATAAGAGGAGAAGTGGAGGAAATGGATGTAGACAACTTTTTAAAGGAGTTTGGTTGAAAAAGGGAGGAGAGATAAAGGATAATAGCTTGAGGAAATGGTAGAGTCTAGGGTTGGTTTTTTAAGGAAGTGGGAGACTTGGGCATGTTTGAAACTGGAGAAGGAACAAGTTGATTAGGAGAGGTTGAAGATGAGAGAGAGAGAGAGAGGGAGAGAGAGAGAGAGAGAGAGGGAGTGAGAGAGAGAGAGACAGAGGGAGAATACTTGAATATTTGATTCAGACATGACTGAAGATGGGAGGGGTTAAGATTTAGCATATGTGTAGAGGAATTGACCTTGGCAAGAAGAAGGACCACCACTTTGTCATAAACTGAGGAGGGGAGAGACAAGTAGGAAAGAATAAGAGATGATGTTAAGGAGTTTTGAGATGAAAAAATGGGAGAAGAGAAAGTTCATGTCATATGGTTTAATTATTTTATATTTTTTTTTAGTTAAGTGAGAAGCAGGGTCATAATTTTAGAGATAATGTGAGGAGGAGATATGGGGGCCTTGCATAGGGAACAGTCTTTGGTGAGTGAGCTAGGAAAGAATAAAAAATTCTGCCTTGCTGCAGTGAAGATCCAGTTAAATTGGGTAACATAAATTTGTAATATACCCACTTAGCACAGATGTGAAATTTCTTCCATTAGCTTGTGAGTAAGAGAAGAAGAGGGGGTAGTGGGAGCAGCTGAGAACTGAAGTTTTTCAAGAGAAAGGTGCAGGACAAGGGTGGAGTCTTCACAAAGGATTCAAAAATATAGAGTTGAAATTGCGAACTATTGGGTTGAGTTTGGAAAGGAAGGAAAGTGAAGGTAGAGCAGAGATAATAGAGAAAATACTGAGGAATAGAGGAATCAGAGGCCTAATGAGAAGTATAGGATGGGTGAAGCATAAAGAGGGGGAATAATAGGGAATGATCAGATAATAGGGACAGATGGAACACTTGTGGTTCATGGCATGATCAAGTGAGTGACCACCGTAAGTCTGGCTGAAGTGTAGTAAAGGAATAAGTCATGAGATTTATGAAGGTTGAAGAAATGAGAGGTTAGGGAGTTTGAGAGAATATTTACGTGGATATTAAAATCTCCTCATTCAAAGACAGGTATTGGGTAGGAGATGGAGATGGTGAAGAGCTAGGTGTTGACATCCTTGAAAAAGGAGGAATGATATAGGAGTCAGTATGCTACAATTACCCTAATTATTGAACCCTCCATGAATTTTGGCATGAATTGTGCAGTGTGAGACAATAAAGTATGATTTAGTTTTGGGGGAGGATGAAGGAGTAAGTGGAAGGGTGGGGAACCTATGGCCTTAAGGCTACATGTGGCCCTCTAGGTCCTTGGGTGTAGCTTTTTGATTTAGCCCAAGTTTTACAGAATGTCTTTTTATTAAGGGGGTTTCTTCTATGAAGTTTGGATTCAATCAAAGGGCTGCACTTGAGGACCTAGAGGGCCACATGTGGCCTTGACAGATTCCCCACCCCTGGGTAAGAGAGACATCACTAGTTGGCTTCCCCTTATTCAATGGTGTGCTGGAACCAGCTTGTATCGGCTTAGCAAAGTTGATTGTTCAATTTTCAGGGTGAGCATTTATACCTTAGAAATCCGCAAATGTTACAAATGAGGGCTTGATTTACTATTTTGTTGATTTTCTGCCCTTAGGAAGATGATAGAGAAAATGTAATAATGCAAATTAAATTTAAAAGTCTATTCTGCATATTTTTTCCCTCCAGAGAGCCAGTTGTTTATAATTTACCATCATTCTCCCTGGAAGTATTCACCTTTGTTCAGTCATGCAGTTAAACTCTCAATATGCAACAGATTGTGAGTATCAGGATCATTTGTAAACATGATTATTATTTCTAATCCTGTTTTCTCAAGTGTTTTGTATTGTGTAGATGTTAGTTGGCATTATTTAAATTCTTAATATGCCGTGTGTGTTAATCATCAAAAGAATTTTTGTAGGCAGCCGTAAGTTTAAAAATCTCAGAAATTAAATTCTACTTTCAAGACAAAACAAAACAAAAAACTCCAACTTTACTTAGTTCATTATGGCCACATGAGAAAGAGGGTAAGGTTTGAGGGAAGATGAATCAGACTTCCTATTTCCTAGGTCAGTTTCTAGTTTAGGGAACCTCAAGTTGTTAAGTTTTCAGTGTGAGTGCTTATAACACCAGCACTGTTTGAAAGGATTTTAGAGGACAGTTAATGCAACTCCCCCATTTGGCAAATGGGGAAAGTGAGTCTCAGTGAGGCTAAGTAACTTAGACAACAATAACTATGAGAGGGAAGACTTGAATTTAGGTTTTCTGACTCTAAATGCAATGTCAGTGCACCATGCTACCTCCATAAAAACCACAGAAGAACTCAATGACCATGTTTGTGATCTTAACTTATCCAATAATCAAGCTTAAATTTTGGCTTCTAGTCTAGACTAAAAATAGAGAAATTCTTATCATAAGGAAGCAAAACACATCTAAAACATTCAGCTCCTCTTGAGAAATAGTAAATACCAAAAAACCCAGCCTCTGTGTATTAATGGCATGTAAAAGTGTTTGTTCTCTTACTAGGGATAAAAAATAAATATGCCTGTATTTGAAAATGAGACAGCAGAGGAAGAAAAAAAGTGCTTATTAAAAAACATTGGTGTCAAAGGCAAGAATGAATCTGGAACAGAAAAATGTGGCAAGACAACAATTTGGTAGCCCCACAAGAGTTCTTTTCACTATTGAATGTTAAACTTGGTTTAATGAAAAATTTTGTCAAGATTAGTTGTTGAAATCATATAGATTCTCTTTATCTGAAAAATAAATTTCCAAAAATCAGTGAGGCTAAAATTAAAGTGGGGATATTTGTGGGTGGGTTCTCAAAAAAAGGGGAGTGATGAGAGATAAACATTTTGAAGAAATAGTTGAAGGACCTCCATGGAAATAATTTTTTTTTTAAAAAAGTGACCAAAACCTTTTTGAGAGAAGCAAACGGTTACCAAGAAAATAGTGGTGATTTTTCTCACAGACGATTAAGTAATGACATCATACATGTCATTCAAGATGCATTTCTTAGATTTACATTTGGACTTCTTCCCAGAAAACCTAGTGCCATGAGTGATAGACATGATGAATATTTCCATCAATAAATCTGTACAATGGAAAAACAGTATTAGGGCAAATGGAGTCCAAGTATACTGGCTCAGTTCTATAGGTTATTGAGAAAAGATGCTCCACAGGTGAAATACAACAGAAAGTCATTTGTAGCTACATTTTAGAACATAATTTTCTTTAGTATGAAATGATTTTATGTATCCATATATACATGTACATATATACACATGCATATACTATGTACACTGTATATATATGTATATATATATATATATATAGGCATATAAGTATACATATAATTGATTCCTGTTGAAACAGCGGATAATAGTTTGTATCAGCATGAAAAATATAAGATTCAACTAGTTTTATAACTGTAACAAAAAATCCCCCACTTTATTGGTTATAGTGTTTAGTGTACTATATCTTCCATATGATATCTTTTTAAATATTTGAAGACAGCTCTTTTGTTCATTGTAATCTCTCTTTGGATAAAAATAATGTTTTTTGTTTTTTTTTTTTTTTGTTTCCTCTAATTTCTAAGGCAGGTTAGATAAATTTTTGGTATTAGATAGAATTTGTAGTAGACAAGGTAAGCCTTAGTCCACACCTTTATGTGACCACCTTTCTGCCAAAGGAAGGAGACACACTACACTATTCTCTGATGTCTTGACTGGTCTCTATATTGAGCAGAGCTCTGAAGTTTTTCAACATTGTTTTCTTTTACGTTATTTTGGTCACTGTTTCTACTTTTTATCACATTCCATTAGTTAAAAATATTTTTAACAAATTTCTCTGAATTCTTTATATTTATTGTTTCTTGTGGGCACAATGATTTTCCATTACATTTGTGTATCACGATTCATTTACCCATTCAATGAGTAGGTCTTTGCTACTACAAAGAGTAGTTTTATATATGTTTGTATATGGAGGGCCTTTCCCTCTTTCTTTGGGCAAACAAATTCCCTGGTAAAGACAAATAACTTTAGAAGAATTAGAAGCTCTGATCAGCCTGGTAACTGGTCACCTTTCCAGAGAACTTGATTAGTCATGCTTCCCACCTCTTGGTGAAATAAAGGACTCAATGTAGAATTTTATATACACATATATAAACACATACATACATATAAACATATTTATACAATATACATGCACACACATACATACACACTATATATGTATTATATATATTTGACATGCTCAGTAGGGAATTTTGTTTTGCTTAGCTATACAGGTTGGTAACAGGGGTTTGGGGTTTTTCGTTGTTGTTCTGAGTTGGGGGGGATGAGGAAGATAAAGTGAATTTTTGCTGATTGAAATAGCAAATAAAATAGAATTTAAAAAAATAACCAGCATGGGATTTGTCTTTAACCTTGTGTGGCAGTGGAATTCCATGATTGATGATATAAACCAAGAAAGAGTAATTGTGCTATTTAAATTGCCGTGTAAGAGGCTTGTAAATTTACTTTCTTGGCCGAAGGAGGTGACATGTTGCCCACATAGCCATTCGTAGTGCTCAAAATTTGTTTAAGAAGTTGCTTGTTCCAGTTTCCCAGCTGGAGGTAAATGCTGGGCTCATAGCTGCCAGAAAATGAAGGCAAAACAAAGGAGAATGTGGCAACTTCACGGACAAACTCCTAATAGGGAGCAAGACAATGGAATTAATGAAAGGCCATAAAATATGGATTCATTATCTGCACAGTTTATAGAACAAAATGCATGGAGAAACACCTGAAATGTTGAGTGGTTTCTATGGTAATCTCAATCCATTTCTTTTCTGGTGACATTTGAATAAATGTGAACGAGCTAACATTTAAGCCCTGCAGTGTTTCATCTACCATGAAGGCACAACTAATGTGTGTGTTTTAGAATCATTATTAACTACTTGGACAAAATTATGTTAGCGCTCTCTTCGTAGCCTTATACAATACACAGTCTGAAGGGTCTGAGAAAACCCTAGACGGATTAGTTTAACACTATCATTTCTGCATTAATTTAGCAGTAGCCAAGTCACTAATTTTGCTGTGATCCAATTTTTCCAGAGAACACCGGTTTGCCATTATCATGATTTGTGAGCTATGAAAACAAAGGTTGAATGCATTTTTTCTTGAGTGTAGCATTAATAATTTTCATAATGGCAATGATGGTGACACAGAAGTGGCACGGAGCAGTAAACCGAGAATTGGTCTTAAGTCAAGAAGACCTGAGTTCATGTCCTGGCTCTGACATGTTCTAACTTTATTATCCTGGACAAGTTGCTGAAAATATGGCTGTCCCAGCCAACTCTCTAAAACTAAATTACAGATCAGTTGATAATCTGCACCTATTAAGGGTTTTCCATATTATGAGTTCCTTATACTAGAGAAATCACAGGTTTAGGCTGATAAAGATGATGATGATGGTGGTAACAACCCTTGTACTATCTGTTATTGCAGTTGAATTAAGTATCCTTTTGATGAGCTTACAGAGGATGAGCTTATGACCTAAGATTTTTCTTCAACTACAAAAATATTTATTTAATCCATATGTATAATAGTACGGAGGAGATGAAATATAAAATAATAGTAGTGAATCGTTTTGTAATTATTCTTAACTGAATTCCATTGAAAAAGATGAGAAGAATGAGATAAAGTTAACAACGATAGATAAGAATACCAGTAACCTCTCCAAAAATAAGCTAATTGCTTCTATGTATTTTATCCAAAGCAGTTACAGCTTGTATAACCAAGTAATTTTACAAACATACAAACAAATAAACCTCGTACGTTATTTGAGGCGCAAAAAGAGTATATCAAAAAATACCTGGCATATAAAGAAAAACTTGTAATCAACTGGGTAATTAGTAAACATGCTATCTCAAAGCTGTTTATAGTGCTTTTATTCATTATCACAAAGCCTCTGACTCAGTTCTTCATTAATGGATTATTCATGTTTTATTAATTTGTCAAATAGACTTCAATGCAGAAAGAAAAGTAGAGCATTTGGTGCCTATGTGAAAATCTGTTCTCTCTCTATTTTAAACATGCCACCAACACAATCATGTCAAGAATGATTGGTATGAAACATAGAATTTTTCAAGGATTATGGTTCTGCCTATCCCTAAATCAGCTCTCCTAAATAAAATTAAGTACAACTTCCAAATTAAAGAGGGACCGGAGCCAAACCATCTCATTAATCACTTGATGTAAAAGTATGCCATCAAGCTCTGTGGCTTCACTGAAAAACACATTAAGTAGCTATTTCATCTTACAGATGGTATCAAAATGTCATTTGGACTTGATACACATTTGTACTGTTTTAATATTACTTCTTAATGTATACCAGAGAAGAATAGAGACTGAAGGCTTTGAGCTTAAATTCATAGGTAAAATTGAACCAATGGATGAAGCCAATAGTTACAAACTATTTGGTCTTCTCGAGGCAAGACCCATCTAGTATATCTATTAATAGGAAAGCTGAGGTTATTAGACTGACAGGAGCGCTAAAATCAAAGTTTAACAAGAAGAATACATTTAGAGTAATTTATACCTATGGAGTATCAGTCTTAAAATATGCTTTTGGCATGGCAAAATGGCTGACGATGGATCTAGAAGGAAACTAAATAAAAACCCATGCATCGTTAATGAAAGGCAAAGGTCATCATCCCAAAGTGAAGATGAACACTTTCTCACCTAAAGGAAAGAATAAGGTTGATGGATGGATATTCTCAGAAGACACAAAAATTTAATTTAAGTTAAAAACTTACAGAAATACTTTTAAAACAAGCAGACCACTTCACCAGATAATTAGCAAAGATGATAACTGATTGTTACTGAACTTGTCAAATGTGCTTTAGCCCAAGAAATAACTAAGATTTGTGGTAGGAGCAGCACCTGTTTTTATGGTACGGCCACCTTTTAAGGGGAATGGGAGGTGATTCTTGGAATTGTCAATGGGTTGGCTTCCTTGTCATCCATGGCATAAAAGCTCCCAACTTATAGGAAGTTGGCATTAGATTTTTAAAAAAAATATAATTTCCATTACCCTATGAGAATGCCTTCTGACTTGCTATGGACAGTTGCAGTGGCAAATGTAGAGACAAATGAGAGTAGCTGTTTCATCCAGAATAGTATATTTTTAACCTTAGGAATTATAGCCTTTTTAACTTGTTATTAGTGATGTATGAGATGTATGTATTCCCCAAATGCCTCATTGCATTCTACTTCTAAATTTTAATCACTGGACTAGCCTAGACCAGAAGAAGAACTGAGAGTAGAATAAGAAGGCATTCCATAAATGAAATCCACATGCAATCAACCACAAAATGTGAACTGGGAAGTACTTAACAAATGGCTATCATGTGAGTTTGTTTATAAAAATGGAGAGGTTTATGATGGGAATTCAGGATCAGGACGTTGCCACTAGATATTACCAAAATGGAAGTTGTACTAATAGATAGATGTACAGAAAAGTGGAAAATGCACACCACATCATTGGAGGTTATAAGCATCTATCAGATACCTAGAAAGCCTACACTCTTATTAATCAAGAGAAGACAAAACTCCCTTACAAAAAGAATCAACACATAACTTGTATTGGAACTAGATTATAATTACAGACAGAACAGCTTCCCATAAAATCCCAGATATAACCTTGATAAATATAAGTAGAAGAATTATTTTATTTGATATCACTATACTAAATATTCATGTTGTTCAAACTAAATATAGTGAAGATACTTTAAAATATAAAGTACAATGAAAGAAGCCAGAACAATGCGAGAATAGGACTTCGTTGTATAGCCCCTTCTAAATCCACATGTATTCATCTGTCTAGTTTTCTCTTGATTCCTGCATTTGGATTTTAAGACTTCTACTTAACTCTGTTCATCAGAAATTCATAAAAGTCTTCTATTAAAGGCTGCTTTACCCTGTAGGATCATTCTCAATTTTGCAGATTGCTATTCTTGCCTGAAAATTTTGTGTTTTACCTTTTGGAATATTGTATTCCAAGATCATTCTCTTTAAGATAGCAGTCATGTCTTACGTGATCCTAGCACTGGTTCCTTGGTATTTTAACTTTTTCTTTCTAGTTACTTGCAGCATGTTTTCTTTGACTTGGGATCTCTGGATTTTGGTTATGTTAATCCTGGAGGCTTTCATTTTGGGGTTTCTTTCAGGAGGTAATCCCTTCTATTTTCATTTTGGACTTTTGCTCTAATTTGTTCCGCTAGATTGTAAGCTCCACGAGTACAGGGACTGTCTTCCCCCACACTTTTTTGTATCCCTAGCACTTAGCACAGTTCCCAGCACATTGTAGGTGTTTAACAAATGTTATTGATTAATTGATATATCTAAGCAGTTTTCATTTATGATTTATTGAATGTGGGTTTTTTCTTTACTTTTTTTGATAATAATTTTTATGTAATCTGATGATTCTTAGATAGCCTTTCCTTTAACTGTTTTCCTGATTATCTGTTTTTGATGGCATATATCCTTTTATTTTCTTCTATATATTTTTAAAGATTTTCTGCAATATTTTGATTTTGTTTTAATATTTCTTGCTGTCTTATGGCATTATTGTTATCTGTTAGGACCATTTTAATTTCTAGGGAATCCATTTCTTAAGTTAGGTTTGCAACCTTCTGTTTGCAATCTTCTGTTCTAAGCCAGAAGTCAATAAACTAAGGCCTGTGGGGCCAAATCCTTCCTGTTCCAGTTTTTGCATGGCCCATAAGCTAAGTAAGAATGGTTTTTAGTTTTAGTTGTTTTCTTTTTTTTTTTTGGAGAGGGGAAGGTAGGGCAATTGGGGTTAAGTGATGTGCCCAAGGTCACACAGCTAGTAAGTGTGTCAATTGTCTGAGGCTGGATTTGAATTCAGGTCCTCCTGACTCCAGGCCCGGGTGCTCTACTCACTGCACCACCTAGCTGCCCCAAGAATGGTTTTTACATTTAAATATAACATTAGTTACATACAAATGATAGTTTGCCAACCCCTCTCTTCAGCTGCTAATCGTCCTCCCCATTCTTGTCTTAGTAGTTCTCATTTCCTTTAATACTGCAGTTTGTAATTCTTATTTCATTTCTTCCAGTGCCTAATCCACTGTAATCCCTGAGGCTAAATGAATCTTTTCTCTAAGGTTCTACTTTGGACTTGTGGCATTATTCTTTTCTGGGTTTACCTCTTGGGCTTCCCTCAATCCATAGTGTTTCTTCCTTTTGTTCATCAATGTCTTCTGTTTACTTATATCTCTAGTTTCATTTTCTGGATTAGAATTTTGTGTTTATATCAGCCTTTTCCTTCTCATGCTTTTGTATGGAAAGCAGTCCCTGCTTGGTTCTGGATGTAATGGCTAAGATTAGTCTCTGCCCTCTGCAGGAATTCCTGGGTTTTGTCTCCCTCTCCTAGTGGGCTTGATTCAGGTTTTGGCCTTGATCCATTCCCTGTCTCCTCTTTTCATGGTCTCAGACTCGGAGTTGGCTTTGTGCTTTCCTGTAACGCTGACAGGACTCAACCAACTGCTGCTGATTGTGTGGGTAGCAGGTTTCTTGTAAAACTCCAGATACTTTGCTTCCTTTCCTCTTTGCCATCCTGTGGCTTCAGTATGGGCTGCCTGGGTGCTGGTCTGGTCTTATCTCTTGCTCTGGTTTTTCTGGGGCTCCCTGGGCTCTCAGTCTGGGACACAGTGCCCTGACTCTGTTACCTGCTTTGTCCTGATATGAGCTCCACTTGGCTAGGCATTGGTCTGGTCCTGTCTTTCTTGTTATGGTTCTAAGGGGCTTTCTGTGCTGCCTCAGTGCTAGTCTGGGCTTGCTTCCTGCAGTGCCCCTGGGCTGTTTGGACCTTCCCATCTAACTTTGCCTCTGCTTGCAGTGTCCTGACAGTCTTCTTGTATAATCCTGGATTTTTGAACCAAGATGTGTTTTTCTTTGGCATTCTGTCCATCGGATGCCCTTTTCTATATGGCCAACTTCCTCATGGCAGCCTTCTTAATACTTTTCCTGAGTTATTCCTTATTTCTAAAGTATTGTAGTTTGCTTATACTTACCACAAACCTCTAAATATCCCTTTGGGCAATCTTCAACTTCAGTTCTTCAGATAAATTGAAGAAAAAACTGAACCTAAGGAAAAAAAAAAACCCATGGAACATAGCCATTATGACCACACTGGAAGAATATTGTTGAAAAGAGGGGTCTTTGTTTCAGGGAGTAATTGACAAAACAACCCACCTCGCAATACAGAAACAGTTAAAATTATGTAAATTGACTTTGGTGATTTGAAATTTATTCATTTTAATTTGATTTAGTGCGTTTAATTTACCCAAACCCCATTTTAAAAGGGTGAATAAAAAAGGTATCAATTTTGGCCACATGAGGGCAGCATAGGACCTTTTAAATTGTACAGAGGCCTTTTAAGCAACAATCTTCCATTTTAGTTTATGGAAATATTCAACTTGATACTTTAGCTATTTAGCTATTAAGTAAATACCTACTATGTGCTAGACCCTAGTGCTAGGTGCTAGGTATTTCACATGTAAAAAGACAGTATCTAATCTATTTAACAATTAATTTTGGAAATAGTAAATGTCATACTATTCAGTATGGTTCAGTAAACCCGAATGTTTTTGTTACAATTTTAGGAAGAAAACGTATATTTCTGAATATTACATAACCTTGGAAGGCATTTCAACAAAGGAGTAATTCCTTTACCACCCTCCCCCCCCCACCTTTTTAAAACAGGATAGTAACTCATGCATCTGGGCTAGTTCAAGGGCGAGCCTAGATGACTTCCCAAGACTGCCATGGAGGCCTGACTGCCCTTCTTTTTACCTCTTGAGAGAACAGTAGATTTAGCAGCCCATTATTTTGATCAGGTGAACTGCAGATGGGTTTTCAAGTGGAAGTGCAGTCCCTTGCATCCAAAAGAATACTCAACAAGCATTATTTATCAAGTGTCTAAAATGCTAAGTACTAGGAATATAAAGGGGAGAAAGAGTCTGCACTCTTAAGGACTTACATTCTATCAAGATCAAAGGCTCTGGAGCTAGAAGGAATCAGAAAAATCTTCCAGACCAAATCCTGCATTTTAAAGATGATAAAACAGTCCAGGAGAGGTTAAACACAAGGTCTCATCCCCTCAAACCTTAATTTCCATCTCCTCATCCCCATTTCTTTTTTGTTTTTTTTGGCAGGGCAATTGGGGTTAAGTGACTTGCCCAAGGTCACAGTACACAATGTCAGGTGTCCAAGGCAGTATTTGAACTCAGGTCCTGCTGATTCCAGGGCCGGTGCTGTACTCACTGAGCCACCTAGCTGCCCCCAAACATCTCATCCCCATTTCTATACAACAGATCTGTCTGTGACTAGTAGCTACCTAAGCCCAGGGCCCTCAGTTTTAGGAAAACATTCTTTTTTCACAGATAATTACACTTCTCTCTCCCTCAAAACTGAGTAGGACATTACTGCCGCTTCTTTCCCCCAACCTCCTCCACACAAACACTTATCCCTAGTAATTATCAATAACAGATACATTCCTGCTTGAAGAAACTACCAGTTCAGAAGAAATGAAATTAGGAGCATATTGCAAACAGATCAGGAACTGAATGCAGAAACAGAATAGGTCTTTGCTTGTTTTTCTTCAAGGCCATTTACAAAGTTTAGAAGCGATTTACAAAGGTTTAGCACTGTGCATAGCACTTTAGAGTTATTATCTCTTCTGATCCTCACAACAACCCAGGGAGGGAGGTATTATTATTATTATTATACCTATTTACAGTTGAGGAAACTGAGGCAAATTGCCAGCCTTGAGCGTTTGGTCTAAGAAGGACGAACAGAATTCAATTGTATCCGTGTTTATTTCTCTCAAAGCCAGCATGCATGTGTCCATGCATGGGAACTGAAGTCAACACTGAGCTCACTTTGGGGTTAGAGTGCACAGTTGACATACCCTTCCAACAGGGGCTGATGTCACTCCGTCATCATTTCACCCTGACAGAGCAAATATCACCCCTGGCTATACCAGACCACTCCTGAGCCTTGGGCCATCTAGACAAGAGAATCTGTTTCTACCCAAACTTCAGTAGAACACAGTGGGCTTCCTTACTTTAGATTAAATTACTTGCAAGCTTGGTTGGGGGCTGAGCAGGATAAGGAGGGTCAATGCAATCTCATTATCAGTAATGTCCATCTGAAGAAAAACTGAACTTCAAGTCAGGACTTTGGAAGAAGGGGTGGGGGCCTCTGAATCTCTAAGTTATTGGTTATTAATAATCATTTTTCAAAAAATAAAAGTTAAGAGACTTACCCATGGTCACACAGCTAGCTACAGTCTGAGGCTTGATTTAAGTAATCATAATAGCTAATATTTATATAGTACTTACTATGTGCCAGACAATGTGTTAAACACTTTACAGTTATTATCTCATTTGAGCCTCACTACAACCCTGGGAGGTAGATATTATTATTAGACCTATTTTACAGTTAAGGAAACTGAGGCAAAGAAAAATTAAGAGACCTACCCAGGATCACACAGGATCAAATCCGAGGCTGGATTTGAATAATCATAATGACAATAGCTAATATTTATATAGCACTTCTTATGTGCCGGACAGCGTGTTAAGTACTTTACAACTATTATCTCGTTTGAACCTCACTACAACCCTGGGAAGTAGGTATTAGGAGTATGGCCATTTTACAGATTAGAAAGCTGAGGCAAAAGGAGCTTAAGTGACTTGCCTAGGGTCATAGCTAGTAAATGTCAGGGGATGGATTTGAAGTTGGGTCTTACTGGTCCCAGGCCTAGAGCTCCATCTACTATGTCACCAGCTGACTCTGATAATTCTCTAGATAATTGCCCCAAATTAGGAAAGCAAAATATAAATGTTAGAGATGTTGAGGAGGAGAAATTGCCAAGACTTGACAGCGAATGGATACACGAGGTGAAGGAGAATGTTTTTGCAAGTCACTTAGCCCTGTTTACCTCAGTTTCCTCACCTGTAAAATGAGCTGGAAAAGGAAATGGAGAACCACTCCAGTAGCTTTGCCAAGAAAACCCCAAATAGGGTCACGAAGAATCAGATACAACTGAAAATTGACTGAACAACAAAAATGATTCTTAAATTAGTGGGCTGCTAGGTGTTATCTAGAGAGACAAAAAGTTAAGTGACTTGCCCACTGACACACAGCAAGTGGGTATCACAGATGGGACCTGAATGTAGGTCTTCGTGGTTCTAAGACTGGCTTTCTTTCTACTCTGTCATGCTGTGTCTGCATCCATTCAACTGCTTTTAAAAAATGAGCAAATAGTAAAGCAAGATCGTATCAAAACTTCATAGTCAATGGGGTGGCTGAAGATGTGATTTCTTTCAACAACAACAATTAATAACCACAACAGCTGGCCTTTACATAGCGCTTTAAAGTTTGCAAGGTGTACTGACATCAAGATGAGGAAACTGAGGCTGAGAGTGGTTAAATGATTTGCCTAGGGTCACACAACTAATGATATTTGTAGATCTTGCCTGTTCCCTTGGGAAGTCCTTTTCCAGGATACCTTGTTGTGCAAACAGACCATTTTCATAAAGAATTTATTGAGATGAGAAAGTACTTTCACCACAGCCAAAAAATGTATCACCCGGTGATCAATTCGTTGCTAAGAAGCTTCTCTACACTTAGCCAGTCCAACACAAGGACAACAGAAAGGGTTTATTGTCAGGCCTGTGACTGACACTTTTTTTAAGGTTGGTAAAACCTCTGAAAGCCTGGCCTCCATTAGCAAAGCTTGTGAAGACTAAGAACAATTTTGTAAACCAATAAGGCATGGGGATATAAAGGCCTCAATGCTGTGGCGTTCAATTGTTTCCATCATGCCCAACACTTCGTGACCCCATTTGGGGTTTTCTTAGCAAAGATACTAGAGTGGTTTGCCATTTCCTTCTCCAGCTCAATTTACAGATGAGGAAACTGAGGCAGACAGGGTTAAGTGACTTGCTCAGGGTCACACAGCCTAGTAAGTATCTGAGACTGGATTTGAATTCCCATCTTCCTGACTCCCAACTGTGCCATCTAGCTGCCCACTAATTTAAGAATCATTTTTGTTGTTTAGTCAATTTTCGGTGGCATCTGATTCTTTGTGACCCTATTTGGGGTTTTCTTGGCAAAGGTACTGGATTAGTTCTCCATTTCCTTCTCCAGCTCATCTTACAGATGAAGAACTGAGGCAAACAGGGTTAAGTAACTGCCAAAACATTCTCCCTTACCTCATGTATCCATTCACTGCCAAGTCTTGCCAATTTTTCCTCCTCAACATCTCTAACACTTGTATTTTGCTTTTCTAATTCAGGGCAGGGTTTAGTTGTTTGCCAGGAAGTTTGCACCCAAGTGATATCTTTTGCTACTGCTGCTAATAGATGGTTTCTACCTCTAATCCAATTCTCTTTGAATAAAACCTCAGTCCAGAAACACCAAAGGGTCTTCCTCCATTCCCTTCACACACACACACCACACACACACACACAGACACACACACACACACACACAGACACACACACACATATTCTAAATTGTATGTGTTTATACTGATCCTACCTCTGTGAGTTGAGAGGTCTGATGTGTGGAGATCTACATGGAGTCTTTGAATCCCTTGATACTGAGAAGGTGTGTGTGTGCTTGTGAAGAGAATAGAGGAAGATCCTTTAGTGTTTCAGACCTATTACTTCCACTTGCTCAATATTCTCTCCATCATTAGCTTAGATTAACCACAGGGTTTTTCATGCAGTGCTCACAAAACTGCTTAGCAGAGTTAATTCCTCCAGGTTGCTAGGAAACCATTTGATGCAGAGAAAGAAAAAGTGATAGCCAATTAACTCACACTTGGGAAGATTATATCCTAGGCAAAAGGTGGATTGATAGTCTGGGCCTTTGATTGAACCAGTAGAGGTAAAGCTCACAGAAGGAAATTCCCTCTCACAATGCAGGTTAACACCTTCTCTGCAACTTCTAGTCTTAGGAAATTGTCTACAGCATTTAGAGATTAAGGGATTTGATCAGGGTCACATAACCATTAGGTGTCAGTGGTAGGACTTGAACCCGGGGATTCCTGGCTTTAAGGTTGGCCTTTTATCTACTATGCTATGGAGTGTGTGTGTGTGTGTGTGTGTGTGTGTGTGTGAGAGAGAGAGAGAGAGAGAGAGAGAGAGAGAGAGAGAGAGAGAGAAAGAGAGAGAGACAGAAAGAGAGAGAGAGAGAGAGACAGACAGAGAGACAGACAGAGACAGAGAGAGACAGAGAGACAGAGACAGACAGAGAGAGATAGAGAAACAGGAGAGAGAGAGAAGACAGAAAGACAAAGAGAGAAAGAGAGAGGAGAGGAGAGGCAGAGAGAGACAGAAAGAGAGAGAGAAGAGAGACAAAATGATCATGTAATTGGATATTTTAATGCTTTTTTTTTTTGCTTCTCTGCAGTCATTATAAAATGGTCATGTTACAATCACTCAATAGCTGGAGTTATTGCTTGGGACAACTGCCTTTTCCCTTATTTCTTGTATTTCTCCTTGTCTTTCATTAACAACATCTGCTTCTCAGGCCAGATTTCAGAGTGTAACACATTTACTTCAAACTCCTCCCTTGCCTCATATATCCTCTAAATTTTTTTTTTGGCTTTCCTCTGCCCCAGGCACTACTCTAAGCCAGTCTCTCTTCATTTTTTTATTCAGTATTGCAAAATCCTCCTAATTAATTGGCCTCCCTGCCTCCAACCTCTCCCTTTGCAATCCATCCTCCACATAGTTGTGATTCTTTAAGATTATGTTATATATGGGATTCCAGTCTGTATGAGTAGAAGGAACTCTTCACTACAAGCTTAGCAATTAAATCACAGTTCAACACAACAACAGAACTGTCTTTACTTTGTTGTATAAATGTTATATATCCCTTTACAGGAGAGTTCATTACAGGAATTATCCTATTTTTATTTCTAAATCCTTGGTGCCTACTACAGTGATTTGCATATGTTCTTGTGTCTGACTCTTCATGACTCCATGGACTATACCATCCATGGATTTTTCTTGGCAAAGATACTGGAGTGGTTTGCCATTTCCTTCTCTAATGTAATAAGGTAAATAGAGATTAAGTGAGCTAGTAAGTGTCTGACGTCACATTTGAACTCAGGTCTTCCTGACTCTGGGACTAGTGCTGTATCCACTGAGCTATCTAACTGCTCCAGTTTGTATGTAGTAAGTAGTTAATAAATGTTTTGTTGAATTGAGTGAAATTAAGGTGAGAAGAAAAGTTAATGTTAGAGAAATGAGTTGATCAGACCCTAATTTCCATAGAACCAGAGTTCTATTTTTCCAAAACGCTATGAAATAGTAGTTTGAAATACAATTATACAGAGAAAAATGGAAGCATACCTTTCAGAACTATGAATAGGGGAGGAATTTTTGACTAAATAAAGGATAGAGATGATCATAAATGATAGTGTGGACAATTTTGTTTACATAAAACTCAAAAGTTTTTGCACAAATAAATTCAGAGTAGTTAGGAGGTAAATAGTCAAATGGGAAAAATATCTTTGCAGCAAATTATTTCCACAAAGGTTACATATACAAAGTAAATAGGGATTAATGCTATTATATAAGAATAAGAGCCATTCCCCAGTAGAAATATGGTCAAATGATATGAATACGTAGCTCTCAAAACAATATAGACAAGCTATCAGCAAATATATAAAGGTGCTCCAAATAACAAAAAATTGAAGAACTCTAAATTTCTAGTTCAGATTCATCAGATTCTTACAGATAACAAAAATGGAATATGACAATTGGTGGAGGGGTTGTGGGAGGTCAGGCATACTACTAATAGGCTATTGATGAAGCATTTCCAATCAGCAATGCGGAAAAGCAATTTGGAACTATACCTAAAAGGTCATTTAACTATGTATACCCTTTATTTGGAAAAGTACTACTGGGTATATACCCTAAAAGTATTACTTGGTATATACCAAAGACAGAAGGTAATGATAACCTGCACGTACAAAAAAACATTTGTAGCAGCACATGAGTGCCCACAATTGGAGAACAGCTGAACAAATTATAATATATCAAAGTAATAGGATATTATTGAACCATAAGAAGTGACCAAAGGACTTGATTCCAAGAAACATGGGAAGACTTGTATGAAATGATACAAAGTGAGCAGAACCAGGGCAATTTATGCAATGATTATAATAATGTAAAGGAAAACAGTTTTGGAAGATGAGATCAATGATCAATGGAGTTACCACTCACAACTCCAGATACCTGATGCTAAAGCATGCCTCTTCCTTTTTTAAAACATAAAACCAAGTAAGAAATTTTATTAATATTTTTCTATGATTGGTTTAGAATCATTTTTTCACTAGCCTGATTGGTAATGCTTTTTGAAGCTAAATTAGAATCTTTTTGTTTTCCACTTTTAAAAAAATGCACTGCATTCTTCTTATAAACTGTATTCTCTGATTTTCTTATCCATCAGCTTCAAGGAAACCCATGTGTTTAATGCTTCCTCAAAGTTTAGCCCATACCAAATGGTTATTCCATCAAATATCTGGGCCACAAATTGAGCTGCTCCTCAGATGAAAGTGTCATTGAATAGCCATGACCACTAGGCATTTGAAACAAGGACCATACATCCTAAGCTCCCCAATCAGGTGTTGGGGAGAACAGTTGACTACTGGATATGCAGTGCTACCAGACATTACTGGTCCCAAACCACTGCTTCTGCCAGCTACTGCCACAAATACAGCAGGAACACCATCTCCTTCATACTCTGCTTTAATCTTTGGAGTTTCATCTAGTCCTTTATGGGCAGATGTTACTCAAAGAGTTCACAGGGAATTCCATAGTCTCCACATGCCTTCTAATATTTTCACAATGACCAAGGTCAGAAATTAAGCCCATCAATACCACAATTCTGCATGGACTTGCCACTTTAATGAAGAAACTCCACTCTTTCTGTAACCCATTCAAAGTTTTTCTTTATCATCTGGAGGCCTCCAGGAGTCATTTCCTTAAGGTCCCAATAGGACTGTCTTTGTGTTGGGTTCTATCACCAGATGGCCAGAGACTCCAGGAATCATTATCAATAACATCAGCAAGAACGATTTCTTTTGTAGCTACATCAACACCAAATTCGATCTTCATGTCAAGCAGTGTACAGTTCTGAGGTAACCAGGATTTTTCCAGTATTTCAAAAATAGCCTGTGTGGAATGACTCATGATAATCCACTTCAGTCTGACCTAAGTCAAGTCCAGCAAAACACTATTTTGCAGCAATAACCTGTTCTCCGGACCGTTGTGGATCATCGTTGGCATCATCCTTGAAAAACAACTCTACTTCAGGTGGGTAGAACTTGTAACCTTCTTTGACACCAGGATTTCTTTTGAGAAAAGAACCAGTTGCAATTCTTCTACATAGCCATTCAATTGGAATCACTTCACAGGGAGGTGCGATGAAAGCTGTCTCACCACATTTTTTGGTGAAAACAGTTTTGATACCTGCTTCCTGTAACAACTCAAAAGTGCAACTGGTAACTCTGTTTGAGATTGCAGCTTTTCCATCCAGGTGATTTTTTCTAGCTTCATTGCCTGTTGTAATCTGGTCTTTAGACTGCAAGAGGATTTTTCCAGGACTATCGAACAATTCATAGACTTCTTTTGCTTTACTCTCATAGAGCTTCTTATTAATCTTCAGTACTTTAGCAGTCGCTGTTTCTCTGGCTGTGGCAGTAGCCAGCGGGAAGACCAGCATGCCTCTTTCAATCATAGAACTGATGTTTATTAAGCACCTACTATGTGCTAAACACTGTATTAAGTGCTAGAGAGGTGATGGGCTAGAAGTGCAGAAGACTTTTTTTTTCAGATATAGCTAGTAATGCGAATTTGTTTTGCTTGATTATACCTATTTATCACCAGCGAGGCCTTTTATTTGGTGGTGGGGGAAGTTGTTAGAAGAGAAAACAGATTATAGTGATCTTGATGCCAAAAAAAATGATGAAAGGAAATACAAAAGTTTCAATGAAACATTACATTAACAAATATGCAGAAGAGCAAATGAAAGTTCAAAGGGGACACGGAGAAACAGGGCAGTGTTGATGCCCTTGTGCTGCATTTACTATCCAGTTATATGTGATGGATTGATGGTTTCCTATGCAATCCTCTTTTTACATTCTTTGTATATTGAAATGATCATGTTTGCTAAGTTCATAATATCAAAGAAAAATAAAAAGTATATAATTCAGAAGTTACAAAAGAAAGCAAGTGAAATTTTTTGGGTTTTTTGATTAATTTCCTTCAAAGTCATAGAATACATAGCACTTAAAGTTATTAAAATTAGTTCCCCAATAGACATACCAATGTAATTACAGACTTTGTGTATGTGAGAGACAGACATATATTTGAGTAAAATCTATATACCTACTGAGTTAATAATTAGATTTCAGAGCCATGCTGAATTTTGAGTAACCCTTATCTAGTAAATTTATACTAAGAATCGGGATTTGACATCCCCAGAGATGACTCAGAGGTCTAACTCAAAGATGCAGGCTATGTGAATTGTAGTTTTGTCATAAACAGACACAGAGGAGGCGATTGTCAGTGGTTTTATTCTACTATAGCTTTTTTTTGATCCACTTAAAAGACTCAACAATGTCTACAATTTGTGTTAAATATAAATGCAGCATATAGTCCAATATTAATAATGTTCTTTTTCTTTTAACCTTATTGGATAAATGTCAATTTTTATAGCATGCTTCCATTGACTTCTAACTTTAGCATTTTTGAAAAATACTTGTGTTTCTAAAAGAGAGGCTGCATATAGTCAGCAATGCATGAGGAGGATTAAGAAGACTGGCTTCTCTTACTTGTTTAGTTTCTTATTTTCTTTTTTATTGACCCGTACCTTAATTCTGACCCACCCCTACCCCCATCCCTACAGCCACACCTAGTAAAGAGGAATTAGCAATATAATTCTAAGGCTGCATAGAAAAATGTTAGTAAAGCATAAGCTTCTATTATTATCAATGCTCATGCCTGTGTGTAGCTTTGGGCTACACCGTTTCAAGTCGGAAGATTGGTAAAGTTCGTTTCAGGTATTAGTCTCTTTGAACTGGAATCTTAGAATTAGATGATTCTAATGAAGCGCCTTGAGAAAAATTCTAGAGGAAAACTTGCTATAAATTGTTTCATTTGGTCAGTCCATATGTCTGAGGTATGTTTACTTCTTTTAAGGAAGGAAGGGAACAGGTATTAATTAAGTACTTAATATGGGCCAGACACTGTGCCATGTGCTTTACAAATATTATCTCATTTGAGCCTCACAAGCAATATGGGAGGTAGGTGCTATTATCTCCGTGTTATGGTTGAAGAAACTGAGGCAGAGACCAAGTGACTTGTTCAGGATCACATAATTTGTGTCTGTGCCCAGCACTGTATCTACTGTACCTCCTAGCTTCCTTTTCCCAGCATAATGGGAAACGCTGTTAGCTGCTCCCCATCCCTCTCCCCCTTTGGAATCCTATTGTATTTTGAGTATATTGATGTTCAGTTAAGTTTGCTGCTAGCAAAGTGAAGTGAGCAATTAGCAAAATCCTTCACCTCCCTAAACTTGGTGATTCTATTAAACACAGTGTTGATGTTCAGCTCTTCAGTCCTGTCTGATCCTTCATGACCCTATGGACCACAGCACACCAGGACCTTCTATCCCCCGTTATCTTTTAAAGTCTGTCCAAGTTCACATTCATTATTTTCATGACACTATCTAACCATCTCATCCTCTGCTGTCCTTTTTTCCTTTTGCCTTCAATCTTTCCCAACATCAGGGTCTTTTCTAATGAGTCCCATCTTCTCATTATGTAACCAAAGTATTTAAGCTTCAGCTTCAGTATTTTACCTTCCAGTGAATAGCCTGCATTAATTTCTTTAAGTATTGACTGGTTTGATCTCCTTGCTGTGCAAGGGACTCTGGAAAGTCTACTATGGCACCATAATTTGGAAATGTCGATCCTGTGGTGCTCAGATTTCCTTATAGTCCAACTCTCATAGCCATACATTGCTGTAGGCTGGTGTAATTATCACCGAGATTATTTGTTTTTATATGCTCCTATCATTTATATTTTTATGTAGGTATTGGGAGTGCAATGACTTAGTTGCTAAGATACGTGTGGAATAAGACCGATAATCAGCCTTTTTCAGTCTTTTCCAGTCAGTCTCTGATTTACATAGAACACAATTAGCAGCATGGCAGAGGAAAAGAATTAAAGGGATTTTTTTTAATCCAAGTCAAATAAGAATGAGAGGCCCTAACAGGTAGCAGGAGAAAAAGAATTAAAAAAAAGCCTAAACGAAACCAGGCTTTAAAATACTTAAGGGCTACTGTAGCTAAGCTGGCTGGCTATAGTTGTCAAGGGAAGAGCTGAAGAACTGGTAGGATTCTTACCCCTACCTCCACCCCTGCCCCAGCCCAGTGCAGAAGGTGCCATACTGAAGTTTATAACAAACAGAGGGAAGCAGAGAGCAACAGCAACACCGCCAGATGACACTGGTGGCTCTGCTATGTCAGTGGCATGAACTGTCCTATGTGTGCCTGTCCCTGAATATATAAGTTCCTTGTGTATGCCCTTACCCACTGGTGCTGTGATACCCTGTGGTACAGTGTACCTCTGGGTGTATGAAGGCCTTTTAATTTTATTTTATTTTTAAATAAAATATATATATGAAATGTAAACAAAATTTGCAACAGTTTTATTTTTAAAATTTTATGTTCTGTATCGTCACCTGCTTTCCTTCCCCTCCACCCTCCTTGAGAAGGCAAGAAATTTGATATAGATTATACATGTGCAGTCATGAAAAACATTATGAAGGCTCTTTATTGTCAGTTCTTTAGCTATTCTATTGAATTAAATGTCTGTTGCTTTGAATTGTTTCTTCTGATTGGTCTAGTTAAAGAAACACACTAGTCAGGAGTCATGAATATGGTTTTGAGACTCACATTGTGCCTTGAACCTGATGTAGCTTTCTTAGGATGTGTGTGTGTCTGTGTGTCTGTGTGTGTCTGTGTGTCTGTGTGTCTGTGTGTGAATGCATGTGTGCACTTGGTGTTTCATGCTACACATATAAATATGTATTAATATTATATATATTATGTGTGTATACCTTTGTAGACACACACATATATAGCTAGTCACCTCCATTTAAACTTTATGAACTTTAAACTTCACGAAGTCAAAGGTTACTGATCATTTATATTGAAGCTTCCCCAGAGCCCAGTGCCATCCTCTACTTATAGTGGGCAGTCAGTAAATGTTGATAATTGCCTCAATTCTTCACTCCATTTTGCTACCATAGACTTGGCCAGAGATTTTTTCTTCAAATGAATTCCATCTTTGTTTTGAGCTTGGAAGAAATGACTATAACTTTAAAACAACTAATAAATGTGCACCACATATTAAATGAAACTTCATGTTATTACACTAATTAACCCAGAGCCAGGATTAAAGGCCAAATTATTTTATTGTCCCAAAAGGCTAAAAACCCAGAGGCTCAGAGGCATTTTTTCCTTTACCACACCAAATATAGCCATTTCCCACATCAGAATCTGACAATTTTTATTTTCAAAGTAGCAAACGTAATTCAAGGCTAGGTAATTTTTAGCAACAGTAAAAATAAGCCAATTAAATCATCATAAGCCTATTTTGGTAGGTGTTTTTGGACATAAAACATTTTTTAAAAAGCACTTCAAGGGAGACTTTGAAGTAATGAGTCCATGCCCCTTTTCAAGGTTATAAACAATTGAGTTTGTATTGTAGTATTGGAGAAGTTGGGAGAGACTAGACGTATTTTTAAAATTATTATGCAATAGAATTCTTTGCATAAAGCACTTTCAGTTTGATTGTGTCATTTCCTAGATGCTGGTTGCAATTATTATTTCCCAGGATATCAACTTACGCTACATCCATTTGAAAAGCCCAAATTATGTCATGCATCCCTTCCACAAAGAAGCAAAATTCTATACATCACCTAGGGATGTTTACTTTCTGCATTTCCATATTTTGGTAATGTTTTTTATAGGCTATATTCAGTCTCTGGGTAGGTTCTCATAATAAACATACTACAACCCTGCTTCTTAAGATAGTGAAAATCTCCTTGCCAACTTTTCAGTGATTTGTGACTATTTTTCATCATCCTACTCTTCAAGGAGAACACGACTTTCATTTTAAAGCATTTTAATATTCTTTTGTTCATATTAAACTGAAGCTCCTAAGAATAGCAAAGAAAGAGTTTCTATATTTGATTGCTTCTCTAATAAGAGCTCTCTGACTTAAATTTTCTGTTCAATTATGAGCGATTCAATCTTCTTTGAACAGAGGTCTCAATTTCTGGATTTTGACATTCAAGTATATAAAATAGTCACTATCTTCTTCCATTAAATAGTGTATAAACTTACACAAACCACAGTGTTCCAATCAGATCATTTAAAGTTAAATTTTTATTACTGTTTTTACATGAATTGGTTTGGTGCTCTTCCTTGATCTTTGTTTGCATAGTCAGAGTGAGCAGGGCTATATTGTTTCCCTTTTTCCTGCTATCTTTCCAATTTTCTACTATTAGAATATTTAACATTATTTCTTCCTTGATTTTTCTCTGTTCTTTCATTCACCATTATTGAACTTAATTTTCTAAGCTATTCATACACAAGAGAAAAATGAGAATGAAACAGATGGCAGAGAAAATCAAGTATTTTTATAATGGTCACTGGAAACCTTAACAAGTTCACAGGAATTTGTGTCTCAGTTTAGCAACACAATAATAGGTCAGAAGAAAGAAAGTACGTGGGAACATACCTTTTTGTAGTGCTGATAGAACTATGACTACTTGTTAATGTATGTATATAACATTTTTCTATTGTAAATCTGTAGTGGTAGGACTCTGGTGAAGTCATTCTTCTGAGAGAAAGAGTTATTTGAATGAGCCACTAAACATGGGTAAGTGAGCCAAGATGGTATCTGACTTTGATCAGTTATTGGATTCAGGCTAAGTCATTTATCATATCAAGTTTATCTAAAATTCTATTCACTTCCTTAACTTCTTTCTTATTTATGTTTTGGTTGGTTTTATCTAGTTCTGAGAGGGGAAGATTAAGGTCCTTTACTATCACAGTACCACTATCTATCTCCAGGTATAATTCTTTTAACTTTTCTTTTAAAAATTTAGATTCTATAGTATTTAATGCATATAGGTTCAGTATTGATATTGCTTCATTGTCTATGATACCTTTTATCAAAATGTAGCTACCCTGCTTATGTCTTTTAATTAAATCTATTTTAGCCATCACTTTGTCTGAGATCGTAATTGCTACTCATGCCCTTTGCATCAGGTGAAGCATAGTAAACTCTATTCCAACCCTCCATTTTAACTCTGTATGTATCTCTCATTCTTAAATGTGTTCACAACTACACTACTAATGAAGTGTCTCTGGTCACAATCAGAACTTCAGGGGGGTGCTCATCAGGGATCAAGCAGATGAGAAAAGTAGGCATCACCTTCTGGAAAGAGAAGAACTGAAGGCTGACTGACATGGTAGGTACATAATGATTATAAGGGAGACATTGATAGGTTTCATAGGAAGCATTTGTAGTTAGAACTCTACCCATCTTTGGCACAATGTGACTGAAGCTCCATAGGACCATGGAAGAGGGTTTTGTTATTTTCTATAATTTCTGATTTGGATTCTATTTACTTATTTTAATCCATAAATAAACTTTTATATATCTTTTAGCCTTGTGGATTTGTGTGCTTATGTGGAATGTTGGTTACTACACAAAAGAGGTGGGCAGTAGGGTGTCAGATACTGAAGTTCAAAGATTATTTGGGTGAGGGCAATGAGCCAGAGAAGTGAAAACTCCCTCAAATACAACAGAGCCCCTATATCAGGAGGGAACTTTCAACACATGGGTTAAATTATGAGCTTGTAAACATTCTCTTCTTGTTTTGATTTTAAATGTCGTCTGTTTCCTTGTAATTACTAACTACAAACACTGAGAAAACCTAAGAGAGGCTGTGCACTTATTTTAGATACAACAGGTTAGGGAAGAAGTTGGGGAAAATGTCCCTTTCCAAAGGGATTGTAAGTGAAGGGGAACTCCAGGGCAAGAAAGGAAGGGAATCAGGAATACCAAGTGATGAGGTGGGCCATTCTCTAGGGCTTGGGGGAAAAAGAAAAATGGGACACTGGGAATTAGATGGAGATCAAGGAGACTCCTGTGATAAACCTCCTATAACAAACCACACATACACATTGTGCGATGACTTTTGACAGACTCGGCTCTTCTCAGTAATTCAAGGTTGTAAGACAGCTCCAAGAGACTCATGATGGAAAAAACTATCCACATCCAGGGAAAGAATTATGGAGTATGAATGCAGTTTGAAGCAAACTATTCTCTCTCTCTCTTTTTGTTTTGTTTCTTCTCTCTTGTGGTTCATTCCATCAGTTATAATTCACATGATTAATGTGAAAATATGTTTAGTGTGAATGTATATATAGAACCTATATTGGATTGCATGCCATCTTGGGCAGGGGATGGGAGAGGGAGAGGAAGAAAATTTGGAGCTCGAAAACTTGTGGAACTGAATATTGTAAACTAAAAATAAATAAATTTTACAAAAGCCACTCAAGGACAGAAAAACTTCTGAAATAGTTTGGCATGGAGGAAATTAGAAAATAAATGTTTGTCTGGCTTCCCTCCTACTCTTCTATCTTCTCTTTTGGTCAGAAGCTTCAAAATGTGTGTGTGTGTGTGTGTGTGTGTGTGTGTGTGTGTGTGTGTGTGTGTGTGAAGCAGAAAAAAAAGAAGCTTCTGTTACCTGAAAAGGTGGAAAGGAAACAGGGGCAGCCAGTTAAGAGAGGACTGTAAGCTAAAGCAGAGAATCAAACGGGTAGACTGAGAGTCAAAGGCAATCAATTGCACAGCGAAGAGGTTGCTGGACTTGGAGTAAAGAAGCCTAGGTCCAAATTCTGTCTGCCTTATTTTCTAGCTGTGTGACCTTGGGCAATTAATTTGATCTTGCTCAGTTTCAGTTTCTCCATTTGTAAAATGGGGACGATAATAGCACCTACCTCCAAAGTGAGAAACAAAACTGATAATAATAGATAAAATAATATAATGCTTTAAGATCTTGCAAAGCACTTTTACATATATTACCTTATTTGGTATCATCACTGAAAGGAAGTGCTTTTTTCCTTCATGACTTAGGAAGATGTATGAGTGAGTCTTCCCAAGACTAAGGGGGAGAACTGAGTTGACTACTTATTTATATATGCAGCAGAATGTAGATTCCCAGTTGTTGCTTCAGTTATGCCTAGCTCTTTGTGGCCCCATTTGGGGGTTTTCTTGGCAGAGATATTAGAGTAGTTTGCCATTTCCTTCTGCAGCTCACTTTACAGATGAGGAAACTGAAGCAAACAGGGTTAAGTGACTTGCCCAGGGTCACATAGCTAGGAAGTGTCTGAGACTGGATTTGAACTCAGGAAGATGAGTCTTCCTGACTCCAGGCCTGGCACTCTATTCACTGTGCCACCTAACTGCCCTGTTTCCAGTCATTTATTCAATTTTCAATAGTTGCTTATATTTTTCATAATGTTGATCAATAGGAAAATAAATAATTTTCTCTATGCCTTTGATGTTACAAATGAAGAATTATGAATTATTTTGAAGCAAACTGATGGAGAATCTTCTCCAATGGCCAGCTGATCATAGATATATATTCTATATTAAGTATTTCAAGTGTTTTTCCCCTCAAATCTAATCTAGTAGGAAAGTAAATCTTTAGGGATTTAATAATTGGTTCTGTCAACTGTGTAAAATACAATGATTATATCTAATCAAAAGAGAATTCTCTACTATAATGGTATGTTGGAATGATTTTCACAGACAGATGTTAACAGACAGATGTATAAGCACTGTACATTCTTTTTCTCTGCTGAAAATGAAGCGTTCAGATCATTTTTCATGGTATGTAGTCATCTGGATTCAACTCAAACTTTCTCTGTTTTGTTGACAAGTTACCATTTGAATGACTACCTTCCTTCCTTCTTGCTTTTACTCCTGGTGTTAAATTTCTTTGGTTACTTTTCAATGTCAATGTCCCAAGGTGAGATAAATTAACAAGGGGACAGTATAAAATGCTCGATGCAGAAGAGGAACTGCATCTTTCTCTCATGTTAGATACAAGGTGACTTTGTAAGAACAACTCTGAAACTGGGTATTGTCTGTGTGGTTTATTACGGCTGCTCATTTTGAGAAATAGAAGATGAAGAATATAGATTGCTTTTAAAATTCACCCACTTACTTCATGGCTATCCAAAACAATCATACTATTCCATTATGATAATTCATAATTTGGCTTTAAGCTTCACATTTGATTAACTCCTCTGAGTACCTCCACGTGCAGTTTAAGTTTACTCAAAGTAATTAATTTTATTGTTATGACAAGAAATGAATCGAAGCCCATTCCCATTTGTCATTGTGCAATTTCAACCCTTCCTCTGTGATTTTATTTTTGCATAAAGCAGAATTCTGCAGTTTTCGAAGCTTAAGACCACTTATGCATTTTTGTAAAAAGATTATATATTTTATGTGTTCTGTTTCTTACATAATCAGAATTACCCCTAGCATCCCACTCTCTTTCCCTCCCAGGGAGTCATGTCATCTAACAATTAAATTTTTTAAAGAGAAAAAAATCAGCCCAACCGATTGATATATTGAGAAAGTCCAAAAACATGTGCCATGTGTCACGCCTGTGGTCCTCCCACCTCCACAAAGGGGCAGATTAGAAGTATCTTCTCATATGTCTTCAGTGGGTTCCTGCTTGATCTTTATAATCCACCAATGTTTTTAACCTTAATGGTTTATTACCTTGGAGTTGATTTCTTCCAAACTGAAGAGACAAATCTGCAGAGTTGAAGGTCATGCTATCCACCTGGCTGCACACTGCCCAAACATAACCTTTCATCAGCTCACAGAAAAATGTGTATGAAGTGGCCACTGTGAACACCCTATGGGGGCATTGTAGACATTGGGATTGCTTCCTCATTCAAAGATGACATTTTCCTCTGTTGTGAGAGAGGCACAGTTATGAAATCATAAAAATGTGAAGTTGAAAGGGACCTTAGTGGTCCAAAAGTTCCATTATGAGAAGGCTGAATTTCAGAGAAATAAAATGATTTGCCCAAGGTCCCACAGCTATTTTTGTGGAACTCAGATCTCCTGACTCTTAATGCAGGAACCTTTCCACTACAACACATGTTTTCATCCTAAACTTATGTGATTTGGTCTATCCATGAACATATACAGCCTCAAACAGAGCCTGGGATATATTGAGGGCTAAGCATATTCTTACTGATATAGACAGTTACCTTAATAGTAAGGAGTCATAGGCTAGGACCATTGCAGTAGTGAGCCAAGGTCTCAGTCCAGGAAACATTTCAGTAATAGCCCCCGTGTTTGTCAGGTGGGTACAAAAGGCAGAAGATCAAGACAATAAGAAAGGGGGAAGCTAAGTGGCACAGTGAGTAGAGCTCAGTGGACCTGAGTTCAAATGCGGCCGCAGACACTTGACACACTTATTAGCTGTGTGACCTTGGGCAAGTCACTTAACCTCAATTGCCCTGCCTTCCCCCCACAAAAACAAAACAAACAAACAAACAAAAAAAGACAATAAGAAGGCTGAGGGATTGGTTGTCAGGACTATGATTCTATTAACAGAAAGTAGAAAAGTCAAAGTAAGGAGGAGGGCATCCAATGCATCTATGGCTATGCTAGATCCAAGGTCAAGGAATTGGGAGATAAAGAGAGAAGAGAGACAGTTCGACAAGTCTATTTCCACAAGAAGTTCAAGGGCATATAACGAAGAGCTCAAAATAAGAGTGCCAAGGGGCGACCAGGTCTCAGCAGGCAAGGCAGATGAGCTTGGCATCCAGGAAATTTGACTGACTTAGACAATGGTATTCACATTCAATCTGACAAGCATTTAATCCTACTTATTTAGCAAACACTCACCAGGCTGGCATATGGTGTACGGAATACTGTACTACATGAGGGGGAGATGCTGCAATGCATCTTTAATATCACTGAATTGTAAGTCCTCTAATGATGCAAATCACCACCTGTCCATGCTCGTCCATCCTATGCTATTCTTGTTTTTATCTGTCCATAAGCTTGCCACCTAAGGACCAGTCTACTTTCTAAAGTCCTTTCACTCTCTCTTGATATCACATGCATAGCAGAGGAACATTCTGGCAGTCCATGTGCCATCCTTGGCCCTTGTCACATGAACAACTTATCTTTTCTTCCTATTATGCAATTCTTTGATGACATCTTTTACTAGTGTTTGCCTTTGAAACTCCTCATTGGTTGTGTGTCATAATTTGCTCACATGTACCACATACATCTACATTACCTTCTGTGTGATATTCATTTTTAATTCTTTAGAGACTATTATAATCCAAGATCTCTTGCCATTCAGCAATGCTAGTGGTCCATTATTATTAAAAAGATGGGCCCTTACTTTCACATGCAGCTTGGGGCCCTTAAAGGAGCTTTGCAATTCCCTGAAGACGATTCAGCCTGCTCTCCTGTTATTCACCTCTGGGCCCAATTCATAATGGGTCTGCACTGTCTGTGCCATACTGATGGACAGGCTCTATAGGTTCTTCATAACAAAAGCCTGTTATTACCTGGGCTCTGAAGATATTGACCCAGGGCTAAGGAGATACAAAGGTTAAAGGACCTCTGAATTCATGGAGTTTCTATTCTGTGACTGTCAGGTTTGGTCTACTAGAGGACAGAAGGATATGGAAGTAGAACTGACGCCATTCTTACATTTCCTAGACATGCTATAGCCTAGGGTATGCACCCTGTTATGTAGAGTTTTGAGCATTCATATTTTTTTCAAGGAAACAGAGAAAGAAGATAGACTCCTAAGTAATCTCTGTTTTCATTGCCAAAAATTTTGAAAACTCTGTGGACTCAAACTATTTTCTTTAGTAAAGGGGGAGGGTATAGATAAATTTACATACCTAGGAGACAATCATAGTAAGGTAGGAGCCAGACACATCAGCCTTGCATTCTTTTTTCTTTCTCTCTTCTAGTTCTTTGATGTTGTTTGGGCAATTAGAGGATATTTCATAAATGTGCAGTCTCAAAAAGTGAGTGCTCAAAAATTTTAATCAATGGAGTAGATGAAGGTTACCATGAGCAGATGTAGGGCGTGGAAAATGTTACTGGAAACATCGTAGTGATTAGAATTTGGGGGCTTATCTTGTGTATTCAGTATAGAAGTAATTTTTTTTAATTTTTAAAGTTTCTAACAGACTCAGATTTTATATAATGTAATTCAGCCAAGATTTATGAGGCGTTTGTAAGTATAAGGTCTATAGAGCCATAGATTTTCTAAGCTGGAAGACACTGTAGGGGCCATTTAATTCAATCATGCAATATAAATCGTCTCAAACAACATCCCCAACAAGTGGTCATCTCATCTCCACTTAAATATGTACAATGACAGGGAGTTCACTAGATCATGACTTGCTCTAGTGATAGATAACGAGAGAACTTTACAAGTATAACTCCAGAACCTCTAAAAGTAGTCCACAGGATCTGAAGAGCACAGATTTTTTTTGGAGGGGAGAAGGCAGGGCATTTGGGGTTAAGTGACTTGCCTAAGGTAACACAGCTTGTAAGTGTGTCAAGTGCCTGATGCCAGATTTGGCTCCAGGGCCAGGTGCTCTACTCACTGCACCACCTAGCTGCCCCCTTTCTATTTTTTGTTTGGTTTTTTTTTTTTAGGAGCATAGATTCTAGATTGTTGGGAAGCCTAGAAGCCATCGAATCCAATTCCTTTACTTTATGGATGAAGAAACCAAGGCCCAAAGGCCCTCTCCAAAGTCACACAGCTAGTATGTGGTAGAAACAGGATTTGTACTCATGTCCTCTGATTTCAAAATCATTACTCTCATGCTTGTTCCATTTCTGGACCTACCCAATCTTCAGGAAGAAGTTTTTGCTTCACTGTGATTTCTACTGATTGTTTCTACTTTTCAAGAAGCATAGGATTTAGAGCTAAAAGAGGTCTTAAAGGTCTTGCAGTCAAAGCCCCGCAACATTGGTAAAGATGAGTTCATTTCAAAGGTGATGACAGTGATCAACTTCAGTTACTTCTGATCGTTTTCATCACTTGTTTAAGAATCTTCGGTAGGTCCCATACTATTTCTAAGATAGAATAAAAACTCACACGGGTGGCATTTAAAGTCCATCATAATCTGGTTCCAATAGATCTTTCCAGGTTGGATTTCCTTTATGCATTCTGTATTTTGGCCAAAATGGCCATCTTTCAGCAACTTGTGTGGACCATTCCATCTCTGACCTCCATGTCTTTGCATGGGTTGTCCTATACGGAATGTAGGACTCACTTTTACTTCTTGAAACTTTATGGCCCTTTGAGGCTCAGCACAAGGGCCAACCTCGACATCTCTGATCCCTTCAGTTATTAGCACACTTATAAGGTAGGATCCTTGAGGGTAGGGATTTTTTGGTTTTGTTTTTGTCTTTGTACCCTCAGCACCTAGCACAGTGCCTGGCTCATAGAAGGCATTGAATATATACCTATTGAATGATGAGTGAATTGAATGAGTCAATAGTCCTATGAACCTTTTCATCCAGATGGAATGTACATGCTAGTAAATGGTTACTGGCAGATCTCTAAGCATTATATTTTAAATGCATTTCATTTTGAGTTCATTGAGAACATCGGAATGCCCATTTAACTTTTTCACTCTTCAATGTTAATTCAGTTTGACAATCCGAACCCAGTGATTCAGATATATTTTGTTGTCTAGATGGCAGATGCTCACTAATGCTTTACTAGTTCTTACCTTAAAAGTCTTTGTCAAAACTTATTTTGTTTAGGGACTGGTGTTATCTATATACAATTACTATGGAAAAATACCTAGGACCTAACAGCCACATAGATGGAATTCACTTCATATTTCTTGATTGTTTTTGTCTTTTTAATTTTGAGTCTGCTTGATTTTCTTCTTCTAACTACAATCAATACACAGAGATATTCCTCATGGAGTCCCATCTTTATATTGCTTGCATATTTACAAGAGTACAGTGTTGTAATATTCCATGCCTGGAATGTATTATCTTCTTGACAGAATCCTTCCACTCCTTCAAGATTCAACTCCAACAACACTTTCTGCATGAAGCCTTTTTTAATTCCCCCACAACCACCCACAGTGTTCTTTCTCCTTAACTTCCTCTCCCTAATAAATTTTGTATTTAATCTGTATATATTTATTTTGTTTATACTCATTTAGCCTCCTTAGGGGTTAACAAGGAGAAATGGATGCTACAGATGGACTCTTGCTGGTTAGGATGGAAATTCCCAAGAATTTAAATGCATGTATATGCATATCTATATAGGTTTGTGTGTGTATATGTAAAAATGCATATATGTATATGTGTGTATATATATATACACATACGTACATGTAGAGAGAACCAGAGAGAGAGACAGACAGAGAGAGGGAGACAGAGAGAGAGAGAGACAGAAACACATAGTCTGATTATTGAGAATAATGAATCTCCTGCATGGTCCAATGCATTCAAATTCACACTATTCAAAATTATAATTATGTAAAATATTGGTTTCAGCCCAGTGGACATATGCAGTGAAAATTCAAATACTGCAGCCACTTCCCAGGTGCTGAATGTTTGTGACCAGGCATCTCAGAACCTTGTTTGAAGAGAGATTCATTTGGTAGTCACCTTTTTCAGTCTGACTTCTTGCTTTGCCTGGCACAAGCCTGACTCCAGACACAAACTTGGCCTAAACTGAGGAGGAAGGAGAACAGAAACACTTCTAGATTTTCTTCTCCTCTATGACCTCTTCCCCTTGCAGCATACATAAGAAATTAAAATTCAGAGAACAGGGAAAAAGAGTATAAAAATGTAATCTTAGGATCACAGATCCAGGGGCAAAAGGAACCTCAGTAGCTATGTCTTCCAACACCTTCATTTTATATTTTTCTTTAAATTATTTTTATTCTGAGCTTAAACACTGAATAAAATGAGGATTTCTATATGCATAGTAGAACAGAAAAGGAGGATTGCACGTGAAACTGCAGATCTTTATTATGTACAGCTTGCTTTCTTTTTAAACATATAATATATATAAACACATTATATTAAACATATTTTATATATATATATATATATATATAACATATAATAAATTCAATATACAACTTTCAAAGATGCTCTGCTTTTTGGTGAATCTTGTTGGCCTTTTCTGTTCTGTCCAAATTTTAAAAAAAGATGTCTCAATGGCTTCCTTCCTTCCTTCCTGACTTTCTTTTCTCCTCCCTTCTCTCTTTCCTTCCTTCTTTCCTACCTTCCTTCCTTCCTTTCTCTCTCTCTTCCTTCCTTTCTTTCTTTCTCTTTCTTTTCTCCTCCCTTCTCTTTCCTTCTTTCCTTCCTTTCTTCCTTCCTTCTTTCCTTCCCTCCTCCCCTCCTTCTCTATCCCATTCCCATCCCCACCTCTGGAAAGAAAAGAAGAAAAAAAAATCATTGTAACAAATATGCAAGGTCAAACGAAACAAATTCCCACATTGTCTGTGTTCAAAAATGGTGGGTCTTATTCTGCACATTGAATCCATCACCTTTCTGTAAAGAGGTGGAGAGAATGTTTCATCATCAGTTCTCTGGGATCCTGGTTAGTCACTTTCTTGATCAGAGTTCTCAAGTCTTTCAAAGTTCTACCACCCCCTTCATTCTATAGATGAGGAAAATGAGGATAAGTGATTTATTCAAGTTCCCACAGTAGCATGGTGGTGGTGGACTCAATTTCTCTGACCCCAGAGTCAATGTTGTTTCTACTATGCTGTGAAACTCTTCAGTACTCAGTCAATTTTTCCTCTGTCCTGGCTGCCCACATTAGAGAAAGCAGCAGGTCGGGTACTACTTCTGACATACAAGGCTGCCATTGCAGGCGGCAGGTAGTTGCAGGCCCCGATGACCTTCTGACCTTTACAAGTCACATCTACACGGGCAACGAATGGTAAGGAGATGATGGACACGACTGCTCTGGAGGAAGCAGCAGTACTAAGTCACAATAGCGCAGAAGGCAGGAGAACAAAGCAACTGCCAGTCCCCTGCAGCTGCTTTTTGTCTGAGAAAGACTGCAGAGTCTGCCCGGGGAGACAGAGTATATGTGTTTCTGTTTCGATTTTTAACCCTTTGTAGGCATGACTGTAATATGTAGATTCTTAATTGTCAACCAAAAAAGACCTTCCTTAAGTGCCTACCTGACCTTGATATTATCCAACTTCTACGTTAGGAAAGCTGGATGCTCACAATTCCTATCCTTACTCACTTAGATATGCTTCAAGCACAGGGGACAGACAGGGAAAGCACATTATATAAAATTAAACCTAGGTTGTTTGAGCCCTTACAACATGTTCATCATGATGCAGACTTACATTTTAAGTGTCCTGAAGCATAATACTCAATGCATGTTGTAAAGCTTGATAGCAAACTGTTAGCCTGTAGTCCAAGGTCTTGTGCCCAAAATGTTTCATCAAAGAATTCCACCTTTACTGCTAAGAAAGTACCAGGATTGGTATATTCTTCTGCAAAATCTTATCCTTTATCCATAGCCTGATAAAAGCATCCAAAGGGACCCAGGGATGCTAGGTGGTATTAGAGGAATTAGTTGTATCTTGGATAGACCTGATGTCCAGCTAAACCCAGGCTGTTACATGGAATCATCACGAACACAACAACGCAAGTTTTTTGTTCCAGCAAAGAGAATGAAACATCCTGCTAATCATCCAGAACAGGGGTTCTTAATCTTTTATAGTATCATGAACCTTCCTCCAGTCTGGTGGAAACCTATGGGCCCCTTCTTGGAATAAGCCTTTTTTTTAGGATAATATTTTAAAAGCTAAAAATAAAACACATATGTTCACAAACAAAACCAATCACATTGCAAGTTGTCAAAATATTAAACATACACATGTGCAAAACAAATTCAGATTATCTGGTTAAGAACCTTTGGAAGCTTTGTTCTAATTGAGTGGCGGTTTGGGTCCGGTCTAGGTGCAGAAGGAGGCTGGTGATAGTGAGTGAGTCAGTGAACAGTGGTTTAAGCACTTGCAATATATGCTGGGCACTGTGTTTAAGTGCCAGAAATACAAAGAAGGGCAAAAACAGTCCCTGTCCTCAAGGGGCATGTATTCTATTGAGGAGGGGAACAGCATGCAATCAACTGTACATATATACACATACACACACACACATATATATATGTATATATATACACACAAGATATACATTTATAATGTGTATGTGTATATATATATGTATATACACACACATATTTGTATGTATACACACATTGAGCCCTTACAACATGCTCATTGTAATGCAGATCTACATTTTAAGTCTCCTGAAGCATAACGCTGATTGAACATCATAAAAACTTGATAGCAGATTGTTAGCCTATAGTCTAAGGTCCTCTGCCCCCCATGTTTCATCAGATAATTCCAGCTTTGCTGCTACGTAATACCCAGGCACAGGCTTATTCCTTTGCAAAATCTATCTATCTATCTATCTATCTATCTATCTATCTATCTATCTATCTATCTATCTATCTATCTGTCTGTCTGTCGGTCTGTCTGTATGTCTGTTTGTCTATCTGTCTATCTATAGTAATTTCAGATACTATAATTAAGGAAGACCATAAAGGTATCTTTCAGTTGGTGGTATTTAAGCTTAGATTTGAAGAAACCTCAGGAAGTCAGGAGGCAGAAGCAAAGAGGGAAACAGTTCCAGTCAGGAGAGAAAGCCAGTGAAAATACAGGAGCTGAGAGATGGAGTATTTTGTGAGTGAGGAATAGCAATGCAGCTAGTGTCACTGGAATGTACTTAGAGGGAAGGAAAGTATAAGAAAACAGGTCTTTGAATGCCCAAAAGATTTTATGTTTGATCGTGGAGGTTATAGGGAGTCCCTGGAGTGCATTGAATAGAGGAACAACATAGTCAGACCCTTGTTTTAGAAATATCAGTTTGGTAATTATGTGGAAGATGGAATGAAGGGAGGAGAAATTTGAAGGCTTTTGCAGTAGTCAAGGCATGCTGTGATAACTGAATGCATGAGGCAGTGTCAGAGGCGAGAAAGGCACATATGAGGGATGTTACAAAGGTAGAAAAGACAGGGCTTTGCAATTGGAGAGTAAGGGGACAAGGATGGCATCTAGGTTATGAGTGTGGATAATTAGGAAGATGTGAGCAAAAGGACTGCGAGGGTCCAGTTGAGATTCATAACATAAAATTGTTGTCTATCCGGTCAGCATGATTTTCTCCATCTTTGCTCAGCAGCACATGAATAGGAGCAAAGGCAGAGGATTATAGATATAATTCAAGACTGAATTTTGGCAGAGTAAGATTGGCTATAAGATAGCAGGGCAAGGAACTCACAAGAAGAGAGCAATATAGAGCTGAACTGATTTACCAAGGGATCAAGATGGAGTTGGCACAGGGCTTCTGGCAACTATATGTATCTGGAAAATAGGGATTGGGGAGAGGAGGCTGCCAAAGTGGAAGCAAGCCAACTGCTGCAGAATTGTGGGGGGTGGGAGCAGATGCCTGGAGTATGATAGAATGGTTGCTCAGGGAAGCTAGGAATGTTCCTTCCTTCCCAAACAGGTGCAGGCAGGCAAGACAACCGTATGCAGTAGGCATTTGATAAATACTTGTTGAATTGAATTAAGCTGAATTTTCCTACTACAACTACAGGCTAGGATAGGGAATATGAGTTGGCTGTGCTGTTAACACTGTCCTATCCTGGGATATTGGCACAGTTTTTCTGCCACAGAACATATCCAATGCTGGGAGATAAGGCAGATGCTCCAGGATCCCTACTGGACATTAATATTATAGTTCAAATTAGCCCCTTGATTCATAATAAAACCTTAGCACAAGTTTATTTGGGGTTCATTTGAGGAATGCTAGGTATCTAGTTACTGTATAAAGGCCAAGAGATGCATTTTAATGTGAGTATATTCTCACATTCCATATAACAGCTGCATAACCACATTTTAGAGCCATTAGAACATTCATGTTATAAAACTGTCACAGCAGGTCACTTACATCAGAGCATTCCAGTTTAAATGAAACTCGATAGATGTTCACTAATTGAATGTTTCGATGTGTAGCTTTTAGAATTTCAGTTCTGCAAAGCAGGAGTAAGGCCTCACAGTTGTTAAAGGTAGCCTTGAGCACTTGTCTTCAGGGAACATGAACATGCCAAAGAGAGAAGGGAATGTTCACCACATTGCCTTCCTTGTGATTTATTGAATCACAGCATCTGAGAACTGGAAGGGATTTTTGAGGGCAAATAATCCATTCTGTACCTCAATAATAATAGCTAATGATTATATAGCACTATAAGAATTACAAACATATGATCTCATTTGATCCTCAAAAGAACCTTGTGAGGTAGGTGCTAGTATGAACTGCTTTACAGTTGAAGAAACTGAGGTAGACAGACATTAGTGACTTGATGTAATGGCAAGCAAAGTGGGACTTTTTGCTGTTTTTTCTTTTGGAGTGCTTTTTAGCATTAAGGCAATCAAGTGCCTTTGATTGAGTCTTGCCTTCGATTGAATCAAGAGTCTTTGATGACCTGCTTAAGTCACAAGAAAGCCCAAGTCACACGAATTTGAGTCATATGGTTGTGATGCCCTCTGACCCCAAAGAAGTGTATATATACTCTGATGTTAGCATTTTGCTTTGGGATTCACTCATTGGAAGAGTGTATGATTTGGCCAGATGAGACTCTGGTTAGCTGTTAAGGAGTCCCACAGCTTTGAAAACCCAGATGTTGATGCTTCTCTCTCTGGTAACTATGTATGTATTGCTGTGTACAGACAGTTAGAAGCCCAGTCTGCTGATCTGTGTTATTTGCTCTGTTTATACAATTTCTTCTTGTAAGTTTCTGTTTGTGTTTTCTCTAAAGTTCAGGGTGCTGACTTTTCCCCGTGAACTAAGTGAATGATATATGTATGTTTAATTAAAATGAGATTGTAAACCCCTTTAAGTTTCTTTCCTTCAGAAAAGCAGATCAAAGAACCTGTGCTAGCAGCCCTCCTATGTGCTGATGTTGTTGGTCTTACACCTCCACAGCAGCTGCTAGTAACATTGGTGTTACCCTTGCCTAGGGTCAAACAGCTGATAAATGTCTGAGGCTAGATTTGAACTTGTTTTCTTAACTTCAAGTCCATTCTTCACCACCTAGCTGCCTAGGTGAAGTTCTGAGATCCTCTTTATGAAAAATGAGGGTGTCAGGGAGGGCAAAGGACCGAGGGAGATCAAGCACTGATCTACAAGCCCACCTTAGTGGGAAAGGAGACAAGACAACCCGCAAGCACCCTCCAAGCTCTATTACCATTACTGTGCTTCAGTTTTTAAACAATTCTATCTATTTGCAAAATAAATTAATATAAATAGCACTCAATACTTTTGGATAGTAGGGATATGTGAGAAGTATTTGTTTTATTTAATCATTTCCTGCTCTGGTTCGTTCCTGTCAACATTTGTTTCTTTTCCACAAAAACTACACAAAAGATAAATCGGTTTCTCCTTCAAGTACCAGATGTTTTTATTGGTAAAGAAAAGGAAAAAAATATCATTTATGTAGTACCTACTATGTGCTGGCCATGGTACTAAGTCCTCTACCACTATTTTCTCATTTGCTCTTCACAACTCTGCTAGGGACTTGCTGCTATTATTCCCATTTTACAGAATGGGAAACTGAGGTTAAATAAATTGTCCAAGGTTACATAGCTACTAACTGTCTGAGGCTAAATTTGAACTCAGGCCTCTTTGAGTCCATGCCTGGGCTCTTTCCACTGCACCACTAACCTCCTCAAAGGGAGAAAGGCACAGCCTCCAATGACAAGTAGATCATATTCTACCAGATTCTGACCTGCCCAGTACTGACATAAGCCATGCATAGTTTTGAGGGGCTCTGATTTATTTTAATCTTGCTTTGATCTTTGGTAAAACTTTCTGTTCCAGAATTGCCAACGTGTGCAGTGTGTCATCATGTTGACTCACAGGTTCAATATGCAAACACATGGTCAAACAGAGAGGAGCCTCCTCTTTCAGGGAAAGCAAACAGTAGGGTCTTAAAAGAAGTCCTATCACCACCTTCAGAAGGCATTCTCACCTCATACCTATTAGATTGGTTAATAGGACAGAAAAGGAACATAACAAATGGTGGAGGGGATGTGGGAAAGATTAGATATTGATGCACTGTTGGCAGAGTTGTGAACTGATTCAAACCTTCTGGAGAGCAATTTGGAACTGTGACAATGAGGACTATAAAACCATGCACTCCCTTTGACATAGCAATACCAATACTAGGTCTGTATCCCCAAAGAGGTAAAAAAAACAAAAAGGAGAAGGACCTATATGTACAAAGATGTTTATAGCAGTTCTTTTCTGGTGGCAAAGAATTTGGAATTGTGGGGATGCCCATCAATTGGGGAATGACTGAACAAATTGTGGTATGTGATCGTGATAGAATACTGTTGTGCTATAAGAAATGATATACAGGATGCTCTCAGAAAAACCTGGAAAGACTTACATTAGCTGATACAAAGCGAAATATACTGTGTACCAAGTAACAGCAGTATTGTAAGATGATCAGCTGTGAATGACTTAGCCATTCTCAGCAATACAATGATCCAAGACAACTCTGGAGGACTTACAAAAAATGCTTTCCATCCCCAGAGATTTGATGGTGTCTGGATACAGATTGAAGCATACTTTTTTAAACTTTATTTTTCTTGAGTTTTTTGTTTTTGGTCTCTGTTTTCTTTCACAATATGACTATTATGGAAATGTTTTGCATGACTACACATATATAACCTATATCAAATTGCTTGCCTTCTCCATGCAGAGGTTGGGGAGGGAGGAAGAGAGACAATTTGGAATTTAAAGTTTTAACAATGAATATTAAAAATTGTTTTTACGTGTAACTGGGGAAAAATAAAATACTATGTAAACAATTTTTTTTTCTAAAAAGAAGGCATTCTCCCCCAATCCTTCCCCACTGATATTAGATATCCAATTATGTCCCTCTGGATAATAGATGCTTTCATGAATGCCCTAGTGAAGAAGCAATCTCACAGAGTCAAGGGAAATATAGACGTCTGACATCGTGATCTCATATTCCTTCCGTGGTCACACCCCTCGGCATCCTTACCTGGCCAAGGATGAGAAGCAGCAGAACAGATGGTGGCATCTGTTTTGACTTGAGGGCTACAAGTAACACCTGGAGAAATCCATGCTTTTGTTATTTCACAGGCAGAACTTGTAAGCAGAACAGTCCCAACTTTTGGTATGTTCCAATGTTCCCTTCTGAATGACAGGGGGAGAAGCAGTAGTAGACCTGCCACTTCCTTGGATCGTATTTTCAGGTATCTAGAAATTTTTGAAAATTGGTTAATCACAAACATGTGGTATATAAGAAAAAGGGCATTTTCACAATTCAAAGCCCTTCTATATTTTGACAATTTATGGAAATGTGATTGACCACAAATTACATGCCTAGTAACTCCAATTAAGTATTCACAGCTTCTATTTTCCCTTTTCCATCATTTGTGGCTCCATTAAAAGGGTCAAAGGAAGATTTGAACAACGTTGCATAGATTCAGTATGTTAGTGATGATCCTCTCCAGGCTAGGGGATATAATTTTTAGGTTCAAGCTAAACTCATAATCATTGTTCCTTACTGGATTCTCACAACAGTCTTGTGAAGAAGGTAATATTAATATTTTCATTTTACACATAAGGAAATAGAGTAAGAGAAGCTATGTGATTTTCTCAGGGTGGTATAACTAGTAAGCATCTGAGGCATGATTTGAACAGAAACAATACTGGATTTGAAAAAGCAAAAAAAAAAAAACCCACAACTTTAAGAAAGGAGAGAAAAAAAAGCAAAGAAAGGAACCTAAGGAGAATTTTTCCTGATGTTTGGGTTAGTGTTTATTTTGGGCCACATATTATTTTACGTATAAAAATGAATAAAGTGGTGGAGTCTTAATTTGCTTGGGGAGAAGGGTACTCTGTTCTATAGTACTGACATGGTGCAGAGGAGGATGTGATTCCAGAGAAGGATGGTACTCCCACGCTTCTTCCCCTTGGGGATCTCTGTGTTCAGACTTCTTGCTTCATGGTCCCCTGGGAAGGTGGCATGTAACAAATCCCTTCCCAGCACAGCTGAACAGAAAAGACTGTCCCATGCTTCCAAGTCACACCTAGACCATTAGACTGATCTCTACATTGCACCATCTCTCCTCTCCCTACTACAATTAAATTCTCCCATACCTAATTTTGATTTGTTATACCTCTGTCAAACAGTGTAAAAACACTTGCGATGCCCCTATTTCCTAAAAGATTTTTCATGTCCAAATGCAAAGGAAAGCAATAAGTATTTATAAATGTTCAACACTGTTTTCGCTTCCATTGTCATACATACGGTAGGCACTGAATTAATGTTTGCTCATCCTAATTACGATTCTGTGTTCAAGAGAGAATAATCATGCATCTCATAGCACGTACAGCTCAGAATAGCTAGAACTATAATTATGTGGCACTTTAGTTTGCAAAACACTTTACATATGTTGGGGCAGCTAGGCGGAGCAGTGGAGAGAGCGGGGCCTGGAGTCAGGAAGACCTGAGTTCAAATCTAACTTCAGATACTTCATAACTTAACCCTGTTTACCTCAGTTTCCTCATCTGTAAAATGAGCTAGAGAAGGAAATGGCAAACCACTACAGTATCTTTGCCAATGATACCCTAAATAGGGTCATGAAGAGTTGGACATGACTGAACAAGAGCAACAAATTACATTATGTTGTCTCAATTTTCAGGTGAGGAAACTGAAAGAGGTTAAGTGACTTTCCTTACATCATATTTATTTATATTTAAACACTAATTTTTATTATATTAATTATTTTCTCTAATGTCATTATTAAATTATGCATATGCAATAATAGAATTATCATTGAATTGTTATAGAAAATAGACAGTATAATATTAATTATATAATAAAAGCAATTAGATAAAATAAGTTATTATTATATTTATTCATAGTTATTAATTATATAAGATAGGATTTGAATTCAGGTCTTTCTAACTCTAAGTCCCACATTCTTTGGACTATACCTACCTAGTTAGCCGCCTAGGTATATTATTCTGGGAGTTTGGTTGCCTATGGTTTGAACCTATTCAATAAGAGATATAAAATTTTCTTTGATTGTCAGCATGTTATTTTTCCATCTAAAAGGTCTTGATCTTTGTTTCTTTTTACCCTGGACTCCATTTCCAAGTATGGCCTCAATCTGCTCAATTGTGCCTTCCTCCACTCTCGGTAGTGCTACCAATGAATGACACTTTTTATCTGTCTGCTCTCAAAAGCAAATCTCTTCTTAGAGCTCTTCACCCAGGCTGAAGATCAAAAGTTTGAATTCCTTTCAATTCTCTCTTGGTTACTATATAAGCAATATTGCTAAAGAACAGTAGGTATTGTAGATTTTATAACTCTGTAAGCATAGATAAAAGGGAGAAGGACAGCAACTAACACCCTGGGTTAAAATAAAGGAGCCCCAAGAACATGGAGTTAGTCTTGGCTGGCATGCTCCATGCCTAAGAGACCTGTGATTACTGTGTTTGGAATAAAAAGTCTGCAAGTCTGAAATAAAAAAGTATTTTCATGTTTCAGAGAGTATGATTTGGAGATGAGGAGAGCTCATATATCTAACTTTGGAATGGAAAATTAAAAAGCTTCAAGTATCCCTATGTCATCTTACCCCATTTAAAAAGCTTTACTTTATTCTTAATCATCAGCTTCTTCTGTACTGGGAGTGGATACTTGTAATTTTACTCATTTATTTTAAGTTCTTGATTCTATAACTTCTATTGTGATTTGTATTTTTATTCAGGGGAAAAGAATTGCTTTTAGATTTGGTAGAGAAAACGTATTCTTTTCCCAAAGCCTTAAATCCTTTTTAAGAATCTGCATTTTTGGGGGGGAAACTTGACTATTTAACGTCCCACACTTCTGTATGTTTACCCTTTCGCTCTATAGACAGCCGTGTGGTGCAGTGTATAGAGTGTTGGGCCTGAATTCAATAAGGTGGGAGTTCAAATCTCTACTCAGATACTAGTTGTGTGACTGGGAGGGAAGACACTTTAAAACTGTTTGCCTCAGTTTCCTCAAATGTAAAACATGGATAATAGTAATATCTATTTCTCAGGATTCTGAGGATTAAATGATATAATATTTGTAAAGTTTTTAGCACATAGTAGGCATTTAATAAATGCTTGTTGTCTTCCTATGTCTTAATGCTTAGATACAAAATTTGTACTCTATTAATTTGCACTTGTTTATGTATGTGTTCTTCCAAGCTCTCTCTCTCTCTCTCTCTCTCTCTCTCTCTCTCTCTCTCTCTCTCTCTCTCTCTCTCTCTCTCTCTCTCTCAACTCCTCCTCAGGTAACTCTTTTCCACACACTCTGCAATCCAATAACATTGACCTCCTTGAGACAATCTATCTCCTAAAGCTAAGCCTTTTCACTGGTTGTCTTCCACACATGAATTCTCTCCCTCCTCATTTCTGCCTCCTAGTTTTTCTAACTTTCTTTAGATCTCAGTTAAAATCCAACCATTCACAAAAAGCCCTTCTTTGTCCTCCTTGGTCTTAGTGACTTCCCTCTGAGACTACTCCCAATTTATCCTGTATATATCATTTGTACATAATTGTTTGTATATAGTCTCTCCTCTTAGACCATGAGTTCTTTGAGACCAAGGATTATCCCCCCTCTCCCTGTATCGCTAGGGCTTAGCGTGATCCCTGGCTCTTGGTAGGGGCTTGATAAATGCTAGTTGGCAGGAACATAGCCAAAGACCTCTTGTTTTTCTTAGTACAGTCGAATAGCATATCAGACTCAGCATATCCAAAATAGAACTCATCTTTTCCACCAAAGATGAGAAAGTGTTGAAGTTGAAGATGTTGAGGGTACCAGCATCCTTTCAGTCACCCAGGCTTGCAAATTTGGTGTCATCCTTAACTCTTCACATTCACTCACCTCATAGAACCAAGGCGTTGCTTAATCTTTCATTTTGCCATCTCTGTATTTTCTGTTTACGTTTTCTTCCCTGTATTCAAGGGGCATCTAGGTGGCTCAGTGGATAGAGTACTGGGGTTGGAATCAGGAAGACTCATCTTTCCACGTTAAAATTTGGCCTTAGACATTTATTAGCTGTGTGAACCTGGGCAAGTCATTTAACCCTGTCTGCCTCAGTTTCCTCATCTGTAAAATGTGTTGGAGAAGGAAATGGCAAACTACTCCAGTATCTTTGCCAAGAAAACCACAAATGGTATTACAAAGAGTCAGACACAACTGAAATGACTCAACACCTGCAACCCTAGTTCAGGCCCACATTGCCTCTTGTTTGAACTATTGCAATAGCCTCCTAATGGCTCTCCTTGCCTCCATTCTCTCCTCACCCTCCCCACACTCCACTCAGATGCACAAGTGTTTTTTTCTTCCCTAAAGCAAGGTCTAACCATATCTTCTTCCTGCTCAGTGAGCTCTGTAGGTTCTCCTTTCCTACCGGAATCAAATGTAAGAGCCTATTTTACTTTGAAAACTTTCCATAGTCTAGCCCCTTCCTACCTTTCAAGTCTTCTTACATATTATTAATCTCCATGTATTCTATAATCCAGCAATATTTGGCTTACTTCAAGTTTCAGAGACACAATACCCCATCCATCCCCTGTTTCCCTTTGCTCTAGTTATCTCTCACACCTGAAATTATCTGGTTTTTCTTCCCAGCTATTAGAACTTCCCTGTATAGCTTACCCCCCAACTCTGTTTATCTTGCTGTGTTCCTAGTTAATTACATGTTGTCTCCCCCATTAGAATGTATGCTCCTTGAGGGCAGGAACTGGGTTTTATTTTTGTTTTGGTCTTTCTTTTTTTTCTCAGCATTTAGTGCAATGCCTGGCATATAGTTACAGGTTGATAAATGTTTGTTGACTGATTGTTGCCTGACTCTCTGGGTTACCAGTTAGGAATGTCTACTGTACAATTGGTGATGCAGGATTATAATCAAGGAAAGAGATCAGGGCTGGAGATCTAGATTTAGGAATCACTTACATGAAGGTAATAATTAGACCCATGGACTTTGTGAGATCAATAAGAGACAGACCATATTACTGCAGTAGGGAAAATGAAAAATGCCATTGTAGACACTGAAAAATTAAAAGTATATTTTTCATCCATTCATCCTAATTGCACTTTCGAGCCAGCTGCTGGTAAACATGACATTAGCTTTCAAGTGGTGCTAAAATAGAAGCGTTAGCCAGTAACAGAGACGTATGCTTTTATTTATTTCAACAATAGGACATGTGGCCAAAGGGAGATAAGAGGAAGGAACAAAATTTTGAAGAGACATTAAATCAACGGCTCTGACAGGTCTCCAATTAATTTTATGGAGAGTATTGGCTGCAGTGCTAATTAAAATTGTGTTGGTATGCTGTCATCTGTGGCATTATTAGCCTTGTCGTTACCATTTTTTACTTTTCTGTTTTCTTTGATGGGAGGCTTCACATTTGACAAACTGACAATATTTGGTTATATTAAGTGGTTTGCTGGAATCAGCTTGCATAAGCTCTAAAGGAGTTGATAGTTAAATTTTCAATGTGAGCCCTCACACCTTGGAAATGGGATCATTTTTGATTGACTGATCATTTCTGATAGTGATCTGGGCAAAGAATAGAGAAGCAAATGGCTCCATTTTCCTTCCAAACTTTCTAATTTTTTCCTGAAGTGGAAAGAGCCAAACTTGGCCATGCTTTCAATATATACGAACAAACAAAAAATGAAAACAACTTCCAAAGTTCTTTTTGAAGATTTTGAAGAAGCTTTGCTTCTGAGAGAGTTAACTACTTCTCTAGGGATTGGCTCTAGGTCATTTCCAGGTAAGTGACCAGGACTAGGGCTAAAGGAGTAATTCTTTAAGAACAAACTCAGATGCAACTTCATATAGAACTATTGAATTCTGGAAAACGAGAGGAGTCGTCAGATCAACCTGGATTGGGGAAGCTGAGAGAGATGAGTTGGAAATAAAACCAGGCTCAGCAAATAGTGGCTATAGACTCAAGATAATATGGTCATAAATTTAGGGCCAGAAGAGATTTTATTGAGCATCTAGTCCAAATCCTTTATGTTATAGACAAGGAAATTGAAACCCAGGAATGTTAAATGATTTATCTAAGATCATATGGGTAGGAAGTCAATGAGACAGAATTCATATCCAGGTCCTTTGATTCTAGATGTAAAAAGAATAACTAGCATGAATACCACCAGTCACTACCATAATCTCTTCAGCCACATATGTACACAATGAAAGTAATATGATGACTAGGATTGTATATCTTTTAATTATACACATTATTATGTATCTAGTAAAAATTAGTATATAACTATGTGTATTGTGCATATAACTAATAAAGGTGTGGCATACACATATATGGATATAGTATTAGATATTAAAGTTTGAAAAATCTTTAAAGAAACTTTTCATTAAGTTTAATTCCTTGATATAACAAATGAGGAAATGGAGGTTTAGAGTAGTTGAGTGACTTGCCTGATGTCACAAAATTGTAAGTGTCTGCAGCAGGATTCAAACCAACATCTTCCTAACTCCATTGGCTCTATCCACTATACCTCACTGGTATTGCCCAAAGCTTGGCCAACCACTTATTCATGTTAAAGGTAAAATTTAGGGGTCGACGAGAGCTTTCCCTGCTTAGTTTTGCTCCTTTCCTTTCCCTCTACCCCTTTCATTTGCTTGAAAGAACAAGAAAGAGGTAGCTAAGTAAGTAAAGCATGGGCCCTGGAGTGAGAAGGACCTACCTGAGTTCAAATCCGGCCTCAGACACTTCACACACTTACTAACTCTGTGACCTTGGGCAAGTCACCTGACCCCAATTGCCCTGCCTTCCTCCCCTCCGAGAGAGAGAGAGAGAGAGAGAGAGAGAGAGAGAGAGAGAGAGGGAACAAAAGAACATTTTGGTTGAGAAATAAGGACCCATTTTTTTTGACCATTTGTCAAATGGGAATGGCTTTTATTCTTATAAATTTGACTCAGTTCCCTATATGTCTTAGACATGAGGCTTTTTAATCACAGAAATTTAATAAGGACCCATATTGCAAGGTTAGCCTCTAAAATTATGATGCCTGAGTATAGTTTAGGAGGAGTCGTGAGGAACTTCTAATCTTAAATCAGAGCAAGGTCTCTGATAGAGATCCTACCCTTAGTGAACAGGAAATATAGATTTAAAAAAATTAATCCTGAAGGCATTAGTAAGCTATGACTAGTCTGTATTCTAGAGTTTGACTCTTGGGACAAAGAATGTTCTTCTAGAGAGGAAATGCTAATTTAAGCCAAGTCTCTGAGAACTGCCATAACTCCATATAGAAGTAAAAGCTGCTAAAATTTTCCCTCAATGTTCGCTTCCATATAGGTGTTCCTTCCCCCCGCCCCCACTGATGGTATGTATATCTCTATTTGTGGTACGATGTGCCTCATGTTTATGAAGGTAACTTGGGTGGGACTTTTTATTGACATTTTTCTTGCTATGTTATTTTATTAAGTGACTTTGCTCTCAATCAATTGTGTCCTATGACTGACTAGTCAACTATATATTCTTTTGGGATCATTTGAACTATAAAGCAAGCTATATTAAACTATAAGCAAACATAGGACTATAGAATACTGTGAAATTGAAATAGCCTTGTCTGCTGACTCATGAACAAGTTAGGAAATATCTCCAGATATAACATACATATCTTCCACTAAAGTCCTACTCTAATGCTTTTATATGGCATGGAGGTGATGCTGACATCCAAGCATATCCCAGTGGATTTTCTCACAGTTACCATTAAGCCAAAAGGATTTGAGTGGGTGACAAACTATATGTATAATATCTGACAACTGTCCTTAGTAAGTTCAAAAGTCATCATCAGATGAGCTTCATGGCAACAGGTCATTGAACATAATGCTTACTTCACCATGTATTTTTGCAAATTTCTTGAATTTAATAAAAATTTTGTGGAAGCACCCATAAGAAACTTAGTGATTACTTTTTGTCTTTTAAAAACAGATACTCTAAGAATAATAGTTATGCTTTTAGGTGTCAAGGGCATCTAAGGGCATGTAGTAATTAACTGAAACACTTCTTTCTCTCCAGGCTGCTTTGCATCTACAGCTCTGTCTGGTTTCAACTCCAGAGAACAAGATGCTCCTCCCAGGATAAGCTCATCACTTCTGAACTCACCAGCATGCTGCTTACTGGAACTTTTTGATTGATACCACCTGCCTCAGCCTCTTCTTCCCTCTTGATTCCCTCAGGAGGGTGGTATACCAAGTTCCACCCAATGCCTTCCTCTAGAGAGGGTTGCGGTCCCAACGCCTCGTGTGGTCCTCTAGCTCCTCAAATGTGTCCCTTTGACTGAATCCAAAGAAGTATGAGGCCTGGAGGCCTCAGGATCCCTACCCCTGAACTAGGCTCTCAGCTCCCCTTTACTTTATATCTGCTGCCCTGCCTGGTTTCAATTTCACTGAAGAAGAAGCACCCATAGTATCCCCTGGAGCCCCATTCTTCTACCCTGCATTACTGCCTGCTTTTGTGTGTTGTTTAATTCTTTAGATTATAAGCTCTTTGAGGGTATGGGCTCCTTTTATTAATTGCATCCCTGGCTCTTAGCATACAGTCAGCCTTTAATAAGAGTTTATTGGATTTGATTTGATAGGAAATTATATTTTGCTATGTAAAAGCTCTCTTCACTTTAGCAAGTCTAAACTTAGATCCAAATGAGACTCATCTATTTGAGTTGCTTTTTAAAGTACGATTTCTTTTTCTGATGTAAATAAATTAAAAAACACCTTTTTTGACTTTAGGCAAGTCACCCCACTTCCCAAGTCCTCAACTTCTTCCTCCATAAAATTAGAGAGTTGGGCTAGATCATCTTTAAGGTCCCTTTGAGCTGTAATATCCTGTTAACTTCCTGCTTTTCATCAACATCAGCATTCAGATGAACAGAGTAAAAAGAAATGATTAAATCACCAATTTCTTCTTTTAGAAGTTCCAATTTTTGTAGTCATATCTTTCTCTCTCCATATGGACGTTCCATTAACTTGAAAGATAGCTAAAGGCAGGTATTTATTGAATGTTCCTTTGGTCGATCTACTTTATCGTTTGGCTGGACTAGTATAATTACTCCTACAATTATTCTCACAAATTAACTTTTAAATTAAAGCAATCCTAAAAGAAGATTTTGAAAGTCCCCCAGACCTTTTTAGCAGTTCACACAGACGCAGTCAATGATCATTTGACTCAATACGAGGCTATGAAATATAGAACATAGTCTAAGATCTCTTATAATGAAAGAATATGTAAAATCAAGTTCCTAGGGCCTACAGCTGGAGGGCATATTAGAGACTGTATGGTTCGGTGCTCTCATTTTACAAATGATGAAACTGAGGGCCAGAGAAATTCAATGATTTTATCAAGGTTACAACATTAAGTGGCTGAGTCAGGATTTGAACTCAGGTCTAATTTTTTTTCCACTACTGCATAGCCATCAACCTGTTTCATAGGTTAGAAAGTTCCGATTATTTGAACATCCTTCTACCACGTTTGTCAGTTGGCATGTCACACAGAAAGAACACTAGACTGGGATCAAGGGATCTGAGTTTGAATTTGTGCTCTGATATGTACCAACTGGTAAAGTAATTTGATCTCAGCCTCAGTTTCCTCATTTGTAAAATTATGCCTTATAATACTTGCACAACCGGCACAATTTTAGTGTTCTGCGGGAAAGCCATCTGTGAATTTTTATCCATTTTTGTAAGTTATTAGCCTATCTGATCTAGAGTTCTTAGTGTCTTCAAAATTTCAGCGTATTGAGCTGAATGTTTTATACTCCATAACTGCTGCTAGAGAAAACACTAAGTGAATCTGTAGAGTTTTCCTAAGGAAAAAAATGCTGTTCATATGATTGAAAATAAGCTTTAAAAAACTTATTAAATTATCCTTATCAATATCCTTTGTATTTTTAGGATGGTATCTTACAAGTCAGGTGCATGGTAGATAACTTTGAAGAACACCTGATATTTCTTTCAGGACCCTTGTTAGGCATTACTGTCAGCTATAGCCAACTAAAGAGCACCCTGGGTTGGTTCTCTTTATCAATCACGACTACAACAGCCCCCAAGGGTTCATGGATAGATTTCAGAGAGTTCTGTGACATTGGATGAGAAAAAAGTATATCTTTGTTTTCACTAACCTGAAAGTGCAACTTCCCATTCCTTCAATTATGAATGCTGACAGCCAACACAACTCTGAGAGGAGGTCCATAGGCTTCACCAGACTCTCCAAAGGGGTCCATGACACACAGAATGATTAAGAACTCTTGCCCTAGGGTGAAGTATAAGTACCTGTATTTGACTGCCCATCAACCTCTCATAGATTTAGACCTTAGAGATAAGCTAGTCCAACCTCTTCACTTTATAGTTGAGAAAACTGAGGCCCAGAGAGGCTTAGCAATTTACCTATATCACACAGGTAGGATGTAACAAAAGCAGAACTGAACTCATGTCTTCTGTGAATCGTCTGTGATTCCTACTCCTGGTTCAATATTCTTTCTATAATTCCGTGGTGCCTTAAAAATTCTTAGTTACAATCTCATGCTATGGCAGCATCCACATGACCATTTGTTCCAAGCCCCAGATCAGAAAACGTAATCAACCTAAGATGACTTTTAGTCATCTTAACATAACGAAAGAGATTCATCTTGTGCTTTGGGGGATCCTAGCCAAATCTCTCCATGAGATTTGGTTACCTAATATTTTCTTTCTTCTCCACCTGCTGGATTTAGTGGCTAGAATGATTTGAATGACTAGGACATTGTATGAACCTAGGCATCTTCTCCTTGAATCATTGTGGAGATTTTCAATCAACAAACAAGTATGTATTAAGTACCTACCAAACAACTTACCTACCATAAAAGAGCCACTGTGTTAGGCACAGGTACTAAGTTAGGGCTGCTTTATTTTTTGTCTTTGTGTAGTTAGCACTCTGAACAGAGTAGATGAAAATATAAATGTTTGAACTGAGTTATAAACGTGACCCATAGGTAAGTAAACACGCAGCCCTATGGGGGCTTTGCAGGGGATCACTACAAGTCTATGCTGCAGTAAACATTTTTGGAGGACACTTCTCAAGTATTGTACTATGATAGTAATGAAAATAATTAATTTTGTGATTTATGTTTTAAAAATGCCTTCAAAAACATGACCATTTATATCTTAAATTGGTGACAGTCCTAGGAGGTTGGGAATTCTAGTCTCAAACAAAAATTCAACAAAAGCTGATCAAGCATCTTAAATTAGGAATCATTAAACTCATTGTATTGAATGTGTGCTTTGAGCAAGTTCAGATAGGTTGTGACGTGGAGCTACTGGGGTTCGGTTTGACACCTTCAACATATTCTTATTAAGAACCTAAAATGAATAGTCTAGTATTATGTTTCAGATTTCTGAAATAGGATTCTTTCACTAAACACAGGGAGGAAAATGCATTCCAGGGCTAAAGTCCGAGTGGGAAGTTCCAGATGTAGGAAGGTCTTTCAGCATAAAAAGTCTGTCATTTTGTTAACTTGGGGGGCTCCTTCACCTTTTTCAGTGGTTTCTGACTCTTCATGACTCCATTTGTGGTTTTCTTGGCAAAGCTACTGTGAGTAGTTTGCCATTTCCTTCTCCAATTCATTTTACAGATGAGGAAACTAAGGCAAATCAGGTTAAGTGACTTGCCCAGGGTGACACTGCTAATAAGTGTCTGAGGCTAGATTTGAACTCAGGAAGTTGACTCTTCCTGACACCAGGGCAGGTACTCTATACACTGTGCCACCTTGCTGCCCTTAGCTCCCTCACAGCTGTGACTTAGTAGCTAAGGCCCAGGGAGCTGGCTGAGGTAGTTACACTGCTACTGAGTGTACAAAGAAGGATTTAAATCCAGGTTTTCATCTTTCCAAACCTAGTGCTCTTTTTGGAAGCAACATTGACTTTCAGTTTTCATCATTGAAGTTCCATAGACAGCTTTTTACTTTTTTCTCGTTTGGAAGTAAATTGTAAGAGAGACTTGAGAAAACTATGCTGAAAATTTCACCTTAAAACCTGATAATGAGAAGGTCTTTCTTTTCCCAGTTTCTCCAGTTAACATAGATCACTTTCACAAGGCAATTTTCTAGCTCCCAAGCTTTCCTTTGCTCGTGTTAGGTTTGGATTATCATACACACAGCAGTGGAATCTATGAACAAAAGATCTCGTCAATTCATTTTGTCTCAGCATGTGTTAAGAAAATTCCCGGACAGTAGAGTTAGTATTCCGGAGTTCTGGAATGCCCACAGGACATTCAGTATTTGTACTGTAGCAAACTCAACCAACTAAACCTTTTAGCTATGCTCTATTCTACTACTCTGTAGACATTGCTCAAGTAAACATAAAAAATAGAGCAATTTTTATTCGTTTGTGGCATTGAGGGTGATGTCTTAATGATTATCTATTTTTCTATTCGCAAGACTTTGATGTTCAAAATCTATCATTCCCTTTATGTTTTTCCTACTCTGTACAAATCAGAGACAAAAAACATTTATTTTAAAGTCTTTTAAAAATTTGGAATGAGTATTTATGTCAAGGTCACCTATGCAATCTATAGAGAAATTAGGTTTTTTTATACACCTTGGAAAATTGGATTTTCTGTAGAGTAAACAAGCTATAACTTTATAGTCAGAAGCCCATTTTATTATTGTGCCTCTGAATTTCTCCACTAGACTTTTATAATCTCAGAGAGTTAGCATGTTAATTAAGCTGGAATTTCTGAACCATTAACACAGGGGAAAAGAAAGTACAGGATAAATATAGATTTCAAATTCTATATTGTAGTTGCATCATGGAAGAAATTGAAAATGGAGATAAAATAATTTGTGCTCCCAAAAGACTCAGTTTCAATTCAAATTCATGTAATTTTTTTTAAAAAGGAAGCAGCCACTAATGGCGGAAAACTGTACATGGGGTGATTTGAAAATTAACTCTGGTTGACTACTAAAAATAAAAATGTCAACATATTGTCTTCCCCCTAGTTGGTGGCAGAAAGTGCAGGATTAACAGACAGTTGCAGCAAAGCCAGAGAGGAGGTAGGGCAGAGATGTTCATCTGTTTGTTTGTTGTAAGAGAGGGAGCCAATAGTTAGAGCTGGAAACAGAGATGGAATGGAGGTTAGAAGCCTCCAGGCTGCAGAAAAAACAAAAAGATGGAAAGAAGGATAGGTTAGTCAGAGCAGAGGTGAAGAAATAGTAAGACCAAGTCAGAGAGCTTGAGTAATTCATTAGGAGCAGAGTAGGGGGAGATACAAGGACCCACAAGTGAACCAAGGTTGAAGAGGCCAGGGAAGTAATTTGGTCATGGCAACATGAGTGGTATAGGGAAATGACCATTTACCATGAACAATGCATGCTCCAGTGTGACATCTTTTTCCCAAGAGAGCAGTTCATGTTTTACTATGTTCCCTTTTTGCCCATTAAGGCTGTCTACCTGTTAGGAGCTGGGATTTTGAAAGGTGGGATCTACCATTCTTTAACATAAAATATGGAACTTAAGCATTTATCCTTAAATAAACCAATAAGCCAATTTTCACTCTCCTTTCCTACCTCCCACCTTGGGCCCTGCTTTCAGTGTAAAGATTCCATTTCAGAAACCTTAAGCACAGCATTCAGCTATTCCTTTGTGGACTCTAGATCAGAATTAAGTTGAAGGTGTAAAGTGGAATGCTAGCAATATGTTTCAGAATGCCAATAACCATGGATGAATTAGGTTGATACTCTCATAGCTTTGTTGTAAATAAACCTCTCAGTGTCTAGAGCTGAAAGATGGAGATTCCATTAATTATAAGAAAAAACTCATAATTTTAGTATGTCACAGTAGGTAGAACAATAGATTCCAGAGTCAGAGAGCCTGGATTCAAATCATAGTTTACTGTTTATTAACTGAGTGATCGTGAAGAAATTACATAATGCCCTTGAGATTCAGTTTCTTTATGGCTAAAATGAGGGGTTTGAATCAGATGACCTCTAAGGTAACTTTCAGCTCTAAATCCATTGCCCTATGAACCTTCTTTGATTCCTCATGGTGGTGCTGAGATGATCTTGGAATCTCTGAAATGCCTACGAACCCAGAAAGGGTTTGATTACATGTCTTGTAATAGACAGTGTCCAAACAATGCTAAATCCACTCTGGCCACCATCCTCATTTTTTCCTACCAGGAACACTAGGTGCCCCGTGCCCCACTCCCACCCCCCCACCATGAAACCATCTTGGGATCTGAATGATGACCTTTCATCTCATGCTAACTCTCTGAGTCCAAAAAAGTCTAGTATAGAAATTCAGAGGCACAATAATGAAAATGAATTTCTTGCTATAAAGTTGTAGCTTGTTCATTTTACAGAAAGTCCAATTTTCAAAGGAATTGTGGTCTCTACCTCACTTCCCAACCACCAGCTCCAAGCCAGGCAGCATAGCAACTCTTTCTCTGCTTTCTTGCTCCCCAATATGCATTTTGTTTCTCCATTATGATATACGTTTCCTGAGGGCAGGGATGGATTTGTTTGGTCAGATGTGTATCTTTAGCACAATGCTTGGCGTATAGTAATTGCTTAATAAATGCATTGTTAGAGAGGATCATGAAAAACAGGTTGGCCACCAGGTAATAAATTTTTGGCCATAGTAATTTATGAAGATCATCTGATAATGCATGGAAAAGTTGCAATTTGTGGTCAGAAGATATACCTACACTGATGAAATATAGCTGTTTTGAAGTACTGAAGCTACAGCTATTAACTTCTAATTAGGTAAGTTACATATAAATAGACCACCTGGGCAGAAGCTATTCAGAAGTGCATGGGCAAAGAATGTAATACATACACAGTGGTAAAGCAATGAGACTTCTTTTTAGCTGCAGTTTTTTTAATCATTAAATCTCTCTGCTTCACCCCTTCTAGGTTAAATCTGCCTCCTTACTCTTGCTTACAGTCTCTTTCTACTTCTCTATGCTCTTCTGGTCCGTTACCCTCACTCTAGCTTCTCTATCCTCCTTTTATAATCTTGAACCTACGGTTGGCCACTTTATCAACACTATCAGCTAACTTTATAATCCGTGACCTTTTTTTCTATGAACAGTCATTTTTTGCCATATGTTAACTCTTGGTCACCTCTACCATCAGTCTTCTTTATTCCTACTAATGTGCTGTTGAATGTTTTATGGATAAGTCATGGAACTGGGCCAACTGGATTCACTACAAATTTAGGTTATGTTGTTGTTGGCCCTTCGTTTTCAAAGAGGGCCAGTTTCATCACAGGTAATATTGGATTTAAGTGAGGCAGAGTTGCACAACACTGTCAGCCTCAGTCTCTCTTTAAGAGTCATCTAAGCCCAGGGACAAGACAAAAGCCAAGATGACTGGAAATGAGCTGGAATACAGCAGATGATCTTGGTGTCTTTGATGTCTGACCAAGCTCTAAGTGCTCCGGAGTGCCTGTTTAAGCCACCTTCATGGCTAATTAGAACAAATTATTCCCATTCCACTGGGGAAAGTCTTCACATGCTTGGGGTAGACAGCCCCAAACTCACCGATGAGTATGAGGCCTGTTGGTTACCCTCAACATGGTTTAGCCCATCTGCTCAGGATGTGGCTGCTGTGCGTGCTGTAGCTTCCTGGAGCCACAAGTGAGAGTTGGATGGCAGGTAGAAAACAAAGGTGGTACAGCAGACCTGAAAAGGGCTCCTAAGAGAGGTGCTAGTCCTTCCTGAACATCCCATACACCCCTTATGTTATGCAATCTTACCTGGAGTGTACTGCTACCCAGCAGTCCTTTCACTCTCCACTGATGGACTATTTCATTCCCTACAGCATCTATTCCAAACCTTCACCTCTCTTCTCAAACCACCTAAATACCACCTTCTCCCTCTTCCCTCCTAGCAGAGGACCTCACCTCCTATTTTGCTGAGAAAAAAGAGACTATCCCTTATCATCTCCCTGTTCTTTGCCACTCCACACCTAAAAACCCCTCTTCATCATTTCTCCTTTTCTCCTTTTCATCTTTGATGAAGAGGCAGCCTTCTCTTTGCTCAGGATGACTCCTTCACTGATGGTTTTGATCCCATGCCCTTCCAAATCCACTTAGATCTTACTCTCTTTATCATTATACTCATTGCTTCTTTCATCTTTAATCCCACTTTACCCATTGGCCCCTTCTCTGCCATATTTCACCTATCTTGATTTTATTTTTTAAATTAAAATTTATTTTTTAATTAACAAAAATTTGTCTTCTCTTCCTCCTCCCCCTCCCTCCATTGAGCAAAGGAAAAAAAATCTTAACAAATATATATAGTCAAGCAAAATAAATTTCTGCATTGGCCATGTATGTCTCAAGTCCTTTACCTCTCCATCAGGTTTCATCATGTTTCATCATGAGTCCTCTGGAATTTTGATTGATCTTTACATTAACTTGGGTACCTAAGTCTTTCAAAGTTGTTTTTCTTACAATATTGTCATTACACAACATTCTTCTGGTACTACTTACTTCATTTTTCATCAGTTTAGTCTTCTAAATTTCTCTGAAACCATCCCCTTCATTATTTCTTTTTTTGATAACTATATTTCTTTTTTAAAAATGTATTTCTTTATTTTTAGTTTACATCATTCAGCTCCTCAAACTTTTGGGTTTTAAATTTTCTTTTCTTCCCTCCCCTCCCCACTCCTCATGCAGTCTCATATAGGCTCTACATTCACATTCATATGAAACATATTTTCACATTAGTCATGTTGTAAAGAAGAATTATAACCAATGGAATGAACCATGAGAAAGAAGAAATTAAACAAAACAAAACAAAAAAGAAAGAGCAAATAGTATGCTTTGATCTGTATTCAGACTCCATAATTCTTTCTTTGGATGTGGATAGCATTTTCCATCCCGAGCCTTTTGGAGTTGTCTTAGAACCTTGCATTGCTGAGAAGAGCCAAGTCTATCAAAATTAGTCATCGCACTAACTGGCTGTAACTATGTACAATGTTCTCCTGGTTCTGCTCCCCTCACTCAACATCAGTTCATATAAGTCTTTCCAGGTTTTTCTGAAGTCTGCCTGCTCATCATTTCTTATAGCACAATATTATTTCATTACATTCATATACCACAACTTGTTCAGCCATTCCCCAATTGATGGGCATGACTTCAATTTCCAGTTCTTTCTCACCACAAAAAAGAGCTGCTATAAATATTTTTATATGCCCTTCATCATTTCTTAAAGTATAATAGCATTCTATCACATTTACGTATCATAACTTTAGTCATTTCCCAGTTGACGGGCACCCTCTAGGTTTTCAGTTCTTTGATACCACAAAAAAATCCAAAAAAACCCCTGCTATAAATACTTTTTGTACATGTGGGTCATTTTCCTCTTTTCTTTGATCACTTTGGGGGTATAAACCTCATTGTGGTATCGCTGGGTTAAAGGGCATACACAGTTTAATAGCTTTGGGGGCACGGTTCCAAATTGCTTTCCAGAATAGATGGACCAATTCAGAGCTTCACCAACAATGCATTAATGTAATTATTTTCCCACAGCCCCTCCACTATTTGTCATTTTCCCTTTTTGGGGGGGTTAACTTTGTCAATCCTAGGAGTGTGTGGTAGAGTTGTTTTAATTTGCATTTCACTAATTATGGTGATTTAAATCATTTTTCATATGGCTATTTTAAAATAAAATAAGATTTTATTTTATTTTCAGTTCTGAATGTTCTCCTTCCCACCTCTCTCTTTCCTACCTACTGAGAAAGCAAGAAAAACAGAATCCATTACAAATATGTATAATCAAGTGAAAAAAATTCTGCATTAGCCATGCCCCCAAAAAAGCTTCAATTTGTACTCGAGACTACCACCTTTCTATGTGGAAGTAGGTAGCATATTTCATCATGAGTCTTTTGAACTGTGGTTGGTTCCCCTATGGCAATGAGAGTTTGTAAGTCTTTCAAAATTGTTTGTTATTGTGTAAATTACCTGGTTCTGTTCACTTCACTTTGCATTATTGGTTCATACAAATATTCACAGATTTCTCTGGAACTATCCTCTTCATTACTTCTTACAGCACAGTAGAATTCCATCACATACATATACCAGATCTTGCTCAGCCATTATCCAATTGATGGTTACCCCAACAAGTGTCCAATTTTTGGCCACCACAGAAAGAGCTACTATAAATATATTTGTATATATGAGTCCTTTCCTTCTTTCTTTGGTGTCTTTGAGGTATTACTGGATCAAAGGGTATAATAATTTAATAGTTTTAATATTGTTTTCCAGAATGGCTGGACCACTTTGCAGCTCTACCAACAACAATGTATTAATATCTACCTTTCCCCTGAATATGTCTAATATTCGCCATTTTCCTTTTTTTAACTTTGCCAATCTGATGGATATGAGTTGTTTTAATTCGCATTTTTCTAATTATTAGGGATTTAGACCTTTTCTCATGTGGCTGTTGATAGCTTAGATACTTTCCTCTGCCTATTTATAGCCTTTGACCGTTTGTCAATTTGTCCATCTTTAAAATACCTCCTTTAACCCTGTCATTTCCTCAAACTATCATCCTACATCTCTTCTCCCTTTTGCAATCAAACTCCTAGAAAGTACTATTTATACTTGTTACCTCCATTTCCTTACTGCCTACTTATTTCTTAATCCATTGATAGAATTTAGCAGTGCCCTAGGTCAAGATTTCAGCAGCCTGAAGGGGGAGACAATGACATAGCCAAACATCTGGTCATCAATAGGGTATAGATTCTTGTTCTTTTCATAAATAGCATAATAGTATTATAGATCTGGATTTCAGATTCACATTCGCCACTCAGAATCAAGTCCTGGGGCTAAGTAATGCAACTGTCCCAACAGAGAAGCCAGGTTTCACAAGGGAATTACCAGAAGACATTATAGGGCCCCAGCAGTATCATTTGTCTTTGTTGCATGTGTTCCTTGTGTGTATGTCTGCATGCATGTGAAGTTTAAATGAAGGTATTCACCTTCATTGCTTTTGTGTGTATTTTTTTGGAGGGTGCACCCCAAGTTTATAGGGCAGATATTTTGTTCATATTGTTCTTATTAAACCATGTCAAAAATGCTTTTGCTTTGAGCTAATTGTGTTCTCTGACTGGAGACAAGTATATAGGTGAGTGTGTGGGGTGGTATTAGTTATCCTAGATTTGGAATAAGAGGATCAAAAATACTTTGTTTGAATTCTAGTTCTGTTATGTCTTACATTCTTTGGTCTTGGGAGGCGCTTCAGCTTTTTGAAACTCACATGCTTTATAAAATAATAGAGGTGAAGTAATTAATCTCCAAGGCCTTTCCAGCTCCAGATCCTATCACTGAGAGATCTTTTTTGTTGTGAGAACAGTTTAGTCCTAGACCGACAGAATGATGTGTAAATGCCACTCTGAAATTATGCCAAATAGCAATGAATATATGTGATCTTGGTCATTCCTAGTTTCATGCAATGTTATTCAAATAACCAGACTTTGTATGCACCACTCAAGTACACATTGTTATATATAATTACCATTTAGTTACCATTTGTCAGGTTTAAGTACAAATGTACCAAATCTTTAAGTTCATCATTTGTATTGTTTAACCAGATTGCCAGTATCATAATTTCGATTGGATCTGACCATTTTTTCCACAATTTAAAAATTCTTTACTTGGTAAACTTGATAGATCCACTAGACCCTCTACTGGCCAGTTGTAATGTTAATACAATTTGAAGATCTTCCCCACCCCTTAATAGGCCTATGTGACCTGCTTTGAACCTGAGTCACATGGAAGCTTGAGTCACATTGAACCTGGGTCACAAGGGTTGTGATGCCCTCTGGCCCTGAAGAAAGGTACATATACTCTGAGGTTAGCATTTTGCTTTGGGGCTCACTCATTGGAAGAGTGTTCATGTGATTTGGCCAGACAAGACTGGGCAGCCATAAGAGGCCCCCCCAGCTTTGAAAAACCCAGATGTTGGTGCTTCTCTCTCTGGTAACTATGAATGTATTGCTTTTGGTCAGGCAGTTAGAAGCCCCGTCTGTTGGTCTTTGCTGTTTGTATTTGCTTGTTTATGTAATTTCTGCTTGTAATTTCTGTTTATATTTTCTCTGAAGTCCAGGGTGCTTACTTTTCCCTTGAACCAAGTGAATGATATACATATACATATATACACATATACATATACATGTGCACATATGTATATACATGTATGTGTGTGTGTTTGATTAAAGTAAGATTGTTCATCCCTCTAAAGTTGCTTTCCTTTAGAAAAGTATATCAAAGAATTTGTGCTAGCAGCCCTCCTGTGTGCTGGTGTTATTGGCCTTATACCCCAGAGAAGCTGCAAATAGTATTGTTGTTACACCAGTCCACCAATGTTGAACTTCCTAGAATATTTCAATTTTTATTTTGGGTGTTCTTTTGTGAAAATTCCCTGGAGAAATTGATTAAGCTTCTGGAAATATTAATTGTATAAATTCCATATTTTCCAGCTATATTGAATGATTGCTTTTGAATGACTACATTGAGTGACACATTTTATTTGTAAATTGTATTCATTCAGATTTACATTGTAAATTTATGCCACCATTTTCCAAAAGTCATGGTCATGGTCATGCTTCTGAAATCTTCATCTACCCTAATCATACCTTTACCAACTTCTTCCACTGATATCTTAACACTGGTATATATTTAGTTCCAGTGTTTCAAGAATATTCTAGTGAAGCACACATTCTTATAGGTTCTATCTAGCCTGAGTACAGGTCTGGTATTGAACTATATCTGTCCTCGATTTGAATGGCAGCTTAGCTAAATTTGGAGAGGCACATCACCAGATGATACATTATTTTTGTCATGAAACTATCTACTAAGGCATGGAGGGGTTGAGTTCTACTTAAGTGAAGGGAATTTCTACAGCAATGCAATAGTATCTCTTGGAAACAAAAAAGTATTCCTCCCAAGTAGATAATGAATTAATTAATCCTAGTAGATTTCACTTAAACTTAGGAAAATCTGAGTTCAGGTTTTGTTTCTGACCCGTAGTGACAGTTTAACCATAGTCAAGCCACTTAAACATTCAGCACCTACAGCAAATTTCTGAGACTTTCCTTATCTATATTGGTGGAAGGAATAATAATAAAGATAGCTAACATTTATATAGCACCTACTACGTGCCAAGTTCTATACTAAGCATTTTGCAAATCTTATTTGAGAGGTAGTTACTATTTTTACCCCCATTTTACATATAAGGAAACAGAATTTAAATGACTTGTCCAGTGTCACGCAGCTAAGTGTCCGAAGTTGCATTTGAACTCAGGTCTTCCTGACTCTATTTCTGTGCCCCCTAGCTGCTGGAGGAAATCACAAATGCAGATTTTTTTTGGTAAGGGTTATATTGTCAGTTATTTTCTTGAAAGTAAATTACATGTTCTGGACATTCTGAGTAGGATCAGAATTGCAAAGAGAGTCCCTCCCCCTGATTCCCACCCAGCAGAAAAAATAAATATTTTAATAATTTTAACAATTAGAATTTTTCATTGGTTTTTCAAATAATAATATCATCCCTCTGTAATATTTTTAAAATAAAGCAGATTACTATGTCACACGACTGATAATACTCAGTGTCATACCAACTTAATTCTCTTCCAAGTAAAATCTTTGTTTAAATGTATTGTTTTGTTTCTTTCCAACAACATGCAATACAACATTCCATTTTGTTCCCTGTGAAAACATTCTAGCTAATGGGTTTCATACGTGGTAGTTTCATTTATCTGCCTCTTAGATGGAATCATTAAATGGAAAACAGCTTTTTAAAAAGAATGAGTTTTTCCTTCACAGGGATAAGGCCTTTGCTTTTACAGGGACACCATTAGTCACCTGGTTAAACCACTAATTTATTTTTATTCATTTTGCTCTACTATAGTTAAATGTTAGTGTGGGATGTGGGCAACAAGAAAGATCAAAGGACTATGTTTCTTTTTGTCACCAACATAATGCTGGCTCTACTTTGTACCTTGTTTTGTCACTTCTGGAAATGTAGATTCTGTTGTATCTCATTTGGAAGGCACCGAGAAAGTCTGTAGGTAAGTCCGCAGACAAATCCATTTTGAGTCACTTCATGCTCTTTATTGCTACTGGAATAACAGCTTTTAAACATTCTTTTACAGATTGTAATGAAAAATTTTATTTTTTAATTTCTTTTAAAAATATTTCACTCATTCGCAAAAAAAGGCCCACTTGGTACAGCTATGCTACAATGTTCTTTTGTTCCTGACCAACAGCTATATTCCAGGACACCTCCCAGATGAACTTTCTTCAGGTGGCCTGGTAGCGATGGGCAGATGAACATGGAAGCAAGAACTTTGGACTGAGAGACCAGACATCTAGATTATTTCTGGTCCTGACTCTTCTATTAGCTGTTTGCGTCACTTTAAGCAAATCACTTCAGTACTCTTAAGGAATCTGCTTTCTCATTCTTGAGCCTTAACCAGAAAATTTCTAAGGTCCCGTCTACCACTACTATGCTAATTCCTATGGTGGGGTGTATGGGTGTTCAGGGAAGACTAGCGTGTGTTGACCTCATTGTTACATGCCTATGAAACCCAAACAGTATACCAGTGCCACGTCAGGAAACTTAATTGCTTCTATTTGAACTGTCTTACTGATATTCTAAAGATTAGCTGGTTATAAAGTGCTAGACGTTGAAGTCCTTTCTCGAGCTGAACAACCAAGCATTCAAATGCTACTGCGGAAAAGTGCAACTCTGATGGTCTGGCCACATTGTTTGAATGCCAAATGTACATTTGCCTAAAAGGCAAGTGCTCACACAGAGCAATAGAAGGACACTCTCAAGATCTCTCTGAAGAATCTTAGAATCGATTGTGTGACACGGGAGACACTAGCACAGGACTATCCATCATGGCATGGCTGCATCAAAGAAGTTGCTGTGCTCTAGGAGAAATGTAGAATTTCAGTAACTCAAAGAAACATGGGATCCACAACTTTAGAGACATTTCAAAAGTTCATATGGGCTATTTCTGCCTTACCTGTGGGGGTGCTTTCTGAGCTCCCGTTGGTCTGATCAGCCACAGTCAGACACACTGTACCTTGACCCGACATAGTGATGTCATTAGAGCACAAAGGACAATAGTCAATTCCTTTGGTCCTCTCTAGCCACAGAAACATATAAAAAGAGACTTTAGCAATCATCCAATCCTATAATAATGATAATTATAACAACAAAAATAAATTTATATATCACTTTAAAGTGCCATGGACCTATTTACCTGGTTTTCCTGGTGTAACTTCTCTCCCAATCCTTAAGACTTCTGGAGGCTACTTGGGTAGTTCTGGGTTGAATGAAGGAGATTGTTGGTCTTTTCTTTGAATTTCTTGATAATTACTTCATCTGATGTGTCTTTTAGTTCATTACTTAAGTTTATGTCAGTGAACCGGGTTCCTCTACCGTCTGTTATACCACCATCTGAACCAGAAGTCCCTTAGCTTGGCATTTAAAGCCCTTCCAAATCTGGCTGTAGCCTACTTTTCCAAGCTCATTTCTACCCCTCATACATTCTATACCCCAGCAAAATTAGCTTGCTTGTTGAACTCAAACTCAGAAATCCATTTACTGCCAGCATGCTTTTTCTCCTCCCTCTTCTTGTTCTCCCTTCAGGTCTGGACTATACTTTTTCTTAATCTCTATTAGAGAATCCCTGGCTTCCTTCAAGTTTCAGCCAATGTGCTGTCTCTACCACAAAGTCTTTCCTTAAGTGGTGTTTCCCTTCTCAAAATGTCTGATGTCTGATGTATTCTTATCTATTTACATATTATATCTCCTCCATAGTGTGTACATACAAGCTTGTTGAAGGCAAAAAAATTGTTTTCTGTTTTGCCTTTGTATGCCCATCACCTAGTTCAATGCCTTGTACTTACTGAGGCTTTGTTAAATGTCTGAGCTGGATTGGATTGGATTTTGGAGCGTATAGAATGAGATCATGGACGCCTAAGCTTATGTTACATGGGTCACATGAACTCCAGAGAAGAATGGGCATTTCTGGTAGTTTAGGGCAAATGGGGAGACGATGCCAACTTCTGGATAAAAGAAAAACCAACTGTCAGGGCAGAAACGATTAGAAAAATGGTTAAATGAATTTCCAGAGCTGGGATCACTGATCTGTCCAGAAGGGTGTAGTACATGACTACCAAGGTCAGGGCAGGATGATTGAAAACTTGGAGGTGAGGGGAGTTGGGACAGGACTCTTTGGAGGCCAGAACGGGATAGGTCTTTCTTGTTCAGGGATCAAAGGAACAAGAAGAGAATTTCCCTCGGTTTATGTGTCATGGACTCCTGTGATATTCTGGTGAAACTGAGTTTGCTTTTCAGAATAATGTTTGTGAATGCATATTATAAAATGCAAAGGATTACAAGGAAACCAATTATTTTGAAATACCGTTATCAATATATTTTTATAACAAGTTCAAGGACTCCAGGTTAAGAGTCTGTAGTCTAAGGTGAGAGTGGGGAATGTATTATGCTTTGGGGACAGAAACTCAGGATGACTTATTTAGGATTGAGGAGGTGAAAGTGGGGTCCTTGCCACAGACCTGGGCTTTTGTTCCCTTACATGTGGATTGAGGAAGCAGATTCTAAACCAAATCATCAGCTCAACAACCAGGACTTGCTCTTAAGCCTGTCTAACCCAGGCAGAACTGGGCTAGTTGATTCCAAAGCCAAGAACCCAAACAAGCTAGGGGACAGGTGGAGAAAAGCACCCAGGTCTATGTATGTTTGTAGAGAGCATCAGGATTAAATGTTAATGAAGATTCACATGCTTTGTAACTTTTCCTTTTTGTTCTTTAGTCTTAACCCTCTCTGTTTCCCGGTGTACTTTGCATAAAACCTGGAGGTGGAGTGGGAGGGAGACAACTAAAGAAGGATTGTACACTAGGCTATTTTCAGAGAGCAGGGTAGTAGAAATGGAAAATTCTGTGTCCTCTGTTGCAGACTAAGTGGATGGGGGCAGAAAGATAGGAGAGATGGTGGCAGTGAGAAACCAGCAGGGAACACAACAAACCGAGTGGGTCCTAAGGAGACATGCTTTTAGAAGAATAGCTTCATAGAGTTTAACAAAAATACAGAAAGAAAAGGACTAGATCTGAAATTTCATTGATACAAGGAACTTCCAGGTGAGGAAACACCCTCTACCAAAGCAGATTGGCACCTTCTGGACAACTGAGAGTCATAGGGAGTTGCCCAGAGGACTGAGAAGTCAGGTGAATTGCCACAGGTCACAGCCTTGACATATCACATACTAATAAGTCAGATGTAAGACTTGAAGCCTTGATTTGGAGCCTGGATCTCTATGAATGAACCAAAAAAGAAACCTATTGTTTTACTTATGTATGAAATATGAATTTCCCGCATTTAAAAAAATGAGGATACTGACATTCTAAGGACATATGCACTAAAAATATGTTTTGCCTGCCTCTCTTATTTCTTTCCTCCCACCTCCCCTTAATCCTTCCTTTATGCATACTGACATCTCAAATGATTTTTAAAAGTTTTGAGCTGTTGGCATTAAAAAACTCTATAAATTTGATAGAAGGAAATAAACAATCTTGGAGGGGAAAATCTGTAGATACTGGTATCCTCATTCTATATATAGCGATAGTGAAGCCTGGAAACATTCAATGGTTGTCTATGGTCCCCATGTTAGTAGCAGTGCTGGGAGAGGGAGTGAGATTGGGGTCCTTGAGACCTGCTATGAGGGGTAGAAAACTTTGAGGAGAAAGTTCTATGTTATAACCCTCTCTTTTATTTATCATATCAGAGATCAGCCAGGAAATATGGTGACAGGTGTAACTACAGCTCAAGGACTGCAAAAGTTCTAATTCATTAGAAAACACTGGTTATTTTTAGTTCCTCAGTTGGGAAGATGGTTGTTCTCTATCATTTGCAGATGCACATACAAGAGAAACCATGGCAACAAGCCACACAGGGAAATAAAGAAGGGAAGACTGCATAGCAACAGACTGGGAGTGTTTACCTATTTCTTTCTTTTTTTCCCCCTCCTCTGCTTGGAATTTCCAAATGTACTCCTGTTTTCAAAATATGGGTAACATTTTTTTTAATCTTTTGCACACTTGATCAGCAGTTCTTTGCTATGTAGGGGAACTGGTCAAGGTCCTTCAAAACATTTCCCAGACGCAAAGAAGACAGCTGTCATTTTGAAGGTCATCTTATAAAGCTCTTATCCTAATGCTTACTGTGGTTGCTTCAAAGAGAAGGAGGAGTCAGTTCTGTCAGGAATTAGATTTGCTGTTCAAAGGAACCAAATTTGTATAATGTTCAAATCAAACACATTTACAGGAGGCTACAGCATCCATTTAAGAAACATGGGGAATAGAAGGATATCACATAATGTCAGCTTCATTTGCTTACTACTTTTTATTTCCACAAAGCAGGACTGTAACTAAGTGGGGTAAATAGAGTTGTGTCCCAGGGCATCAAATTTAGAGGTGCTGACACGAAGGCTAGGAACATGAATACAAGCTGGATAACCTCATGCAAAACTCAGAGCTCTTCCATAAACAACTAGAATGTATGAGAAAACAGACGTTAGAGGAGATAGTATTTTAAGTATGCTGCTTTAATGCTCTGAAAACACAGAGACCTATGGGATTTTGGATCTCTGACTACCCCGAGTGAGGTAGATTCCCAGCCCTCTAACCCAAACCTAGCTCAACTTAGAAAGCCTTTTCATTCTGTGTGCCCTGGGTGTGGTCTATAGTTCTTGCCCTGGGTACAAAATTTCCTAGTTATACCTCCACCATAAAGTCATTTAAAAATGTGATTCCGTAGTTAAAGCAAAACTAAGGTTCATAGATAATCACTAGGATTATAAGTAACTTGCCTAAATTAACCTGAGTCTTAAAGTTGAATTATCCATATACAGTAATTATTTCAATTCAATATCAGGCTTTGGGCCTGAATAAATGGCTCACACACAAGTAGTGTTAACACTAATTAAAGGGGTCTGAATGATTCTATGTATATGTTCATCTGAGAGATTAATAAATGTACTTTAATGAGGCTGTACGCCATGATCTGCATTTTTAAAGTCTACGTGAAACATATTTAACCATTTGGGAATTTGGTTGTGTTACTCAGTGAGATGTATATTTTAAATTATGTATATATATGTATGTGTGTATGTATATACACATATGCCGTTTTGAATTTTGCCCTTATTGATCTCCTATAAGACCATTGCAAGTTAAATATTCCATGTTCAGACAAACTTATTGATATGAGATCTATGTGGATTAGTCATATAGACCCTTAAGAAGGCAAGCAGCCCTACATGTGCTAATTCATCAGCTCATAGACCTCCAAGAAGGCTAGGAACATGAATACAAGTTGGATTGTTTTTATTGTTCAGTCATTTCAGTTATGTATGACTCTTTATGACCTATTTGGGGTTTTCTTGGCAAAGATAATAGAGTGATTTGCCATTTCCTTCTTCAGCTCATTTTGCAGATGTGGAAATTGAGGCAAACAGGGCTAAGTCATTTGTCTAGGGTCCCACAATTAGTGTCTGAGGCTGGATTTGAACTCAGGTCTTCCTGATTCCGGGCCTGGTACTCTATCTACTGTACCACCTAGCTGCCTTTAACAAACTGGATAACATCATGCAAAACTCAAAGCTTTTCCATAAACAACCAGAATGTGTGAATAAGCAGATGTTAGAAGAGTTGGTGTTTGAAGTGTGTTGCTTCGGTGCTCTGAAAACAGACACAAACGGGATTTACGTTTCTAAAATAAAGTTAAATTTCTCTTGATTTCACCTTGAAATGTTTCAGAATATAACATAACTGATAGGATTTAGAACTGGAAGGGAATTCATCAGTCTTGGTAGTCTGTATAGTCCATGGAGCATTCTCCCCCAAACCCTCACTTATTTGAGGAAGAAAATGAAGCCCAGAGAGCTATAGTTATTCCTTCCATGTTGTGGGGGTTAGGGCTCAGTGTCCCCATGATCTGGAAAAGTTGCATAAAATTTTTTGGCCCTCCATACTAGAGAAGAAGTCTGAATCATTATGGTATTAAAAGATGAAATGTGTTGATATTTCAATGTTCCATGTACATTTTATACATTTTTGAGTTTCTAAAATTTTTCCGTGTCATCTGCTGGCCTTTGCATGTTGTATGTGGCTTCTGCAAAACTCTCCCCAAATTGCCATTTAATTGCTTTTGCCAACCTGTAATATAGTGAAACCATGATGTGGAAAGTCTGATTGAAAACTGACTTAAAGACAACAAGTAGCAGAGAACAGGTCTCAGTCCAGATTCTCTGACTCCATATCACATGACCTCTCTTATCACTTTGGGCCAAGAAACAGAAGAGAATTTCATTTTTTAAGTTCTTGCTTAGTTGTAACAACAATGCTGCTTGCAGCTGCTGTGGAGGTGTAAGGCCAATAACACCAGCACACGGGAGGGCTGCTAGCACAGATTCTTTGATCTGCTTTTCTAAGGAAAGCAACTTTAAAGGGCTTATAATTTTACTGTAGTTAAACATATACATCCTTCATTTAATTTGGGGAAAATGTCAGCACCCTGAACTTCAGAGAAAACACAATCAGAAATTACAAGCAGAAATTATATAAACAGAGCAAATAACATAAATCAGCAGACTGGGCTTCTGTCTGTCCATAGCAATACATACATAGTTACCAGAGAGACAGGCACCAACACCTAAGTTTTCAAAGCCAGGGGCGGGGCCTGGGGGAGTTCCTTAATGGCTACCCAGAGTATCATCTGGTCAAATCACAGGAACACTCTTCCAGTGAGTGAGTCCTAAGCAAAATGCTAACCTCAGAGTATATATACACTTCTTCTGGGTCACAGAGCATCATAATCATGTGACACAAACTCATGTGACTTAGGCTTTCTTGTGACTTAGGCAGGTCATCAAAGACTCTTGATTCAATCAAGCACTCAATCAAAGGCACTTGATTGCCTTACTGCTAAGAAGCAGCAGAATTCCAAAAGAAAAAAAGAGCAAAACAAAAAGTCCTACTTTGCTTGCCATTACATTAGTGTAAGTCAGCAAAGTGAAAACCATTTCCAACTTGAGAGGCACCAATCACCAGAGCATACTTCATTAAATCATAAATGTTACTGAAAAAAATGGTTTGTAAATCAGGATTTTCAAAATTGCATTGTATATTAAATATCCCAGGGGAAAATATTAAATAAATCCTGAAGTAAGGAGTCTTTTTGTTATGGGTAATAATTAACACTTAAGGAGGATTAACACCTCTGGTGTGAGTGCTTGTCAAACTTTTTTCGGGGCTGATCATCTACCTTTGTTGTCCACCTGTCACCCACCTCTCTCTTGTGGCTCCATGAAGCTCTAACATGCCCAGTGGTCACACCCCAGTAAACTGTCTTGGCAGAAGCACTAAGCCAAGTTTTATTTTTAACAGAACAATGCTTGTGTGTTCTCTGAGATGAGTTGTCGTAGTCTACTGTGGAATCCTCTCACAGGTTTTCAGAGAATGCTAGGATCCTTGAAAGAAAATATACTACAAAGATCACAACTATATCTCTGAAAAAAAAGATAAATTGCCTTAGCAAGATTAGCAATTTATAATGTTAGCAATGTTACATATTACTAAATGAAGGAATAATATGGAAGTGGAACCATTAACATAGCCCAAGTTGATTGGGTTGTATTTCTCTATGCCTGAGTATTGGTTTTCCAATGAATTTTCAAATCTTTCCCTTCTCTGATTGCTATCAGTTCTTCACAGGGGTCATGATATTTCTGTAGTCCAGGGACCGTCCACTCCTAATTCTTTACTCATGGCTCCCAAATTAGATATTTTGAGAGTCATTAATTTTTCTAAAACATAGCTCACAAACTCCCCCCAAATCATTATGTTCTGCTTTTGCCAGTCGGCCATAAAACATACTTAATTCATCACAATGGCATTTAATTAAATAGCAGTGAAATAAAGTAGGTACTAATATAACATTTTCCCCCATAAACACTGACCAAACTTACCCACAAACACATATACAGTGGAAAGAATGTGCATTACTTTATTGGAATAATTTGTGGGACCTGGACACTTGTGAGAAGGGATAAAGATGTAGGATATATGTGTGTGTGTGTGTGTGTGTGTGTGTGACTTCACAACTTAGATGCTGAAAAGTTTCTGTCTTCTACTGATGTCAAAGTGTTGTTGGGCTTTCTTCCCATTGGGCATAGCTCTCCCTACTCTTCACAAGACATTGTTCTCTGCTCCAACTGGTGGTCCACCTCCTGCTATTATCAGGGTCAACTCATGCCATGTACAACAACATCCGTTAGAAAACCTGTGCTTGGCACTCTTTCACCAGTTCTAATCACATACGTCATCCACAGAATAATATGGCATTTAATAGCCCTTCTCTGCACAGAAAAGGCTAAGGTTCTTTCAGTCATGCTTGCCTGTCTTCTTCTTGTGGAATAATTATAATTCTCAGCTGAGTCCATATTTTCAGAACCACCTACAGCTCAATCCTTCATCTACTGAAGGTGCTGTGATTAGTCATCCTTTCCCTAGCAGAGGGAACCAGGCTTCTCTCAGTCAGCGTTCTCCACAAAATGGTTATGAAATTGTCTTATCCTCAGTCAAATTACCCCCAAAGTTACAGATAGGGAGGCTAACATTGGGTCTGCCCTTTGAGGTCTCATGAGATCTTTTCTTTTCACTGATTCACCTCTTCTGAGCTCTTCTGAAATGAACTTCATTTAAATGAACTGCTCTGGCTTCCCTAGGTCTCACTGCAACTGTTACCTAACTTATGGTCACGAACCCATTTTAATTTCTGGGATTTATCTGCCTCATCCCTGATCCTTCCCTGTGATTCAGACTAAGGCAAATCTTTCTAGAGCTTTGTTTTTCCAAATGGAAAAGGGATCAAGAGACACTCTGGTAAGGAATATTTTAGCTTTATCCCAATAGTGTAAAGTGTGGTGCATGTATAACCATTTAGCTTTACTTATGCTGATGGTTGAGATGGAAACACTAATTAGACTTAACACTTCTCAATACAAGCAACCAGGCCTAATTAATCAAAGCACACAAGCAATATCCTCCCCCACAAGCAAGCCACTAACCTGGGTCTTTGATGTTTCCATTGACTTCTTTCATTCCAGATTCATGACAAGTTCCCCTGCTGAGCAGCTGGACGCTCTGTGTCTCCTTCCAAGGTGCTAATTTGGCAAGTCTCTGTTAATCAGCACTGTTCTCAAACAACTTGAATCTCAGGTATGGGGAACACAAGAGTCAGCTCGGTCTGGCCTTGGGGATAGGCTGATGAATGGAGTCTCAGGCAGGTTTTTATACTTTTACCTATGGGTATTCCTAAATTATTTTCATTTACCTATGGGCAATACCTAATTTACCATAGGTGAATACCTGTGGTTTTTCCTAAGTTGTTTGCCATATCTTCTCCAACTCTTTGTGAACCCATTTGGGCTTTTCTTGGCAAAGATACTGGAGTGGTTTGCCATTTCCTTCTCTAGCTCATTTCTACAGATGAGGAACTGAAGCAAAAAGGGTTAAGTGACTTGCCCAGGGGCACACAGCTAGTAAGTGTCTGAGTGGATTTGAACTCGTGAGGATGAGTCTTCTGGATTCCAAACCCACTGCTCCATCCAATATGCCACTTAGCTGCCTGATTTATTGGTAGTTTACTACATAAATTACTGATAACGTAGTTCATAATATTTTTCATTGATGATCTGTCTCATCAGAGGGTTCATATATATTTATGTTAAGAGCACATACACATTGCTTACTACATCATACTGTACAAATGCTTACCTTATTGAGAAACAACTTATAGAAAACTTAGTCAAACACAAAATGGAGGCTTAAATTAAAATGGAATCAGTTCAGATGACAAATTTATTCTTCCCATCTTACTAATGTACTAAAACTTATTCTCAGTAGAAGAATCCTTTTTTAACCATGAAAAATAGCAATGACTGTGCTGGGTAGAGAATTTTGAAAAACAGAATTTCACCCCTTTCCCCCTTCCTCCAGCAACACATCACAGCTTTGTCCTTTTCTCTGACATCTGTACATTTCAGTTCAACAAATCCAACAAGTATTTATTAAATGCCTACCACTTAATGCTAGGTACTGGGCAAGGAATACAGATTAAGTAAAATGACCTCTACCCTCATCGTGTTTACAATCTAGTAAAAAATGCAACACATAAGAGGAAACGAGATCATTACTGCATGGATACTTGAGTTCATAATTAACTGATATAATGGAGAAAAGTATCTAAGCACAAAGATGAAAATGAACCATGGGAGGGTCTTGGGTACTAAGACATGGTTGTCCATCCCAATTTCTCTTTATCTTCTGATTTCCTGACAAAACATTTATCTTCTGTAGTTACAAACTAATTATATACTTCTATAAAACAAACCACATCATTTAGACTCCCTTCACATCCAAAGTTGAAGATGTTGACATAAATGAACTAATCAACCAGATGCATTTTTTTGTATAAGAACTTTTGCTGTGCTATTTCATTTAATTAAAAGATTTCCACCTCCTTCCCCCAACTCTCCACACTTGCAATTTAATGTAACCATTTTGGCTCCCTTACAGCTCAGTGTTTGCTATATAACTTGAAAAATGCTTTCATATAATTATGCAAAATTATTCTAATTGCAGAAGTGTATAACTGAAAAGGTTATTCATATGCAATGAACTAAGAAAGTTATATAATGGATGACTCCTTTAAGATAAATATATCTCATGTCACTTTTTAATTTGCAAATTGTAGTGAATCCTTCCCTTTTTTTGCTTTGGGAGTTATGTTACAATCTATGAAGACCCTCTGAGTAAATCCAAAAACAGTTGAAAACATGCTTTGGAAAAATAAAAGGTATCTGTATGAGATGTTCCAAAGCACTAAACCCCCTAAAGAAAATTGTTAATTAGATTTTAAATCTGATTTTCTGGTAAGGGAACTTCTTGTCTATGGGGAGAAATGAAACAAAAGTTATCTGATCCACAAAGGTACAATTGTAGAAGAATATGTATGATGCAGCCCAAATGGTTTCATTCAGTGATAATTGCATTCATTGAAAACAGAGAAAGAATAATTATTTAGAGGGAAACTTTGGAATAAAAGTGAGTGTGAGGGTCAGGGAGATGATTTACTGGAAGGTAAACTCCTTGAGGGTGAGGAATTTTTCATTTTTGTCTTTGTCAATTCAATACATAGCATTGTGTCCGGCACGTGTACATAATAAATGTTTATTGATGTGACCTGATTGACTGACGCAATTAGATTTTGAAGTATGGAATTCTAGAACTGTATCTGAAAGGAACTTTGTAGACGACCCCATCTTTTCATTTAAGAGATGAGAAAAATGGGGCATGAGGAGGTTGAATAAATTATATAACATCACAGTGTTATTTAAATGCCTTGTATTGCTAGATTTTGATTTTATTTTTGAAATTCTCAGAATTATTCTCTTATCTAGCACTGGGTTAAAAAGTTAAAATTTAAAAATCTTCCATATAGGTGTGAAGCTTGAAAGAACCGTTCTGCTATGTTTCAGAGTAAGTCTGTGTGATCTCCTCTAGCTCTGAACAACAATTATAATAGCTAACACATATAGAAACCATTATATGCCAGGCACTGTGCTAAGCACTTTATAAATATCTTATTTGAACCTCACAACAACCCTGGACAGGAAGTGCTATTATTAGCCCCATTTTATAGATGACAAAACTAAGGGAAACAGAGTTAAATGACTTGCCCAGGGTCAAACAGTTTGGTAGAATCACAGGCAGGACTTGAATTCAGGTCATCCTGATTCCAGGTCTGGTTGTCTATGCACTGTCACCTAGCTGTCCCTTAAAAAAAGAATTTAAATATGTGTATTTTGGGGTGTCAATCATTTGCATAAGACTATTTTCATTCTTGAAAAATTTTCCATAGACATACTTGATTCCAGGTTCTTTAGAGAAAGGAGTCTCTGGACAATGAGAAACAATGTAGAGTGGCTGGTACCTTGATTGTGTCACTATTCCCAGACTACCACATGACAGACTTGAGGGAATTTCTCCTTGGGTGATGAGTTTGGGGTTCTCTCTCTGTCTCTCTTTCTGTCTTTTCCTGTCTCTGAAGGGACTCTCTCTTAAATATCTTGTTTCCAGTGAGAGAAGACATTTACTCTGTATATTGTCTGCTATATTCTGATCTGTGTAACTTCTCTGATTTCTGCATGCTATTGGGTTGGATAAGTGGATTTATATGCTATTCACTATGTGTGATGAACTTAGCATAGCTGGCATTTGGTGGGATGGGGGTGAAGCCTTTAGATATGTAGCTTTGGGCATTCCTTCCACTTTAAATGGACGGTGACCAGGAACAAAGTTTAAATCAAAAATTAATACAAATAATATTTAGAGGGTGAGGCATTTAGATATCATTTTAGCCTAGCATACCCTCTTTGAGGAGAGAGGAGTGACCAGTCTCACGGGCACTACAAGTACAGCAGTGAAAAAAAAAGCAAACAGTTCCCTTCTCTCCCTTTTGTGGGGTAGAGGGAAGCATTACAAACTATTGGATAATAATAATCAATTTTAATTCAAAATTCAGTATCAATCAAAAATGAAATACTTTTGTATTGCTCAGAAGAAGAGGCAGAATTTCATGAAGAAATATTTGAGTTTGGAGTCCCAAATCTACCATGACACTCCCTGGGTTTTAGATTTCCTTGTATCATCTCACAGTGTCTTACATTTAGAGCAGGAAGGTACTTAATAGACTATTGAATACAATAGCCTCATTTTATAGGTGAGGAAACTGAAGTACAGAGAAGTCCATGACTTGCATTTGTCTGCATGGAGGAGTCACACAGGTAGTAAGGATCTTTTTGATTTCAGTGCCCTATTCCTACCACACTGCATTTTCTCTTGGAAAATTTAGAGATTGATTGAATTGCTCTTAGAGTTGTTCCTTAGAGTTCCTTAGTTCCTTAGAGTTGTGTGGCCCCTTCCAGATCAAATATTCAGGAATCTTGGATTTAATCAAATATATCTCATGTTGTCATCGAGAGAGATGCACTTTCTGAAAGTAAAAGAACTCATAGAACAAGCCATTTAATTTAATGGAAAAGATAATGATTTATCAAATGACTAAGTAGTGATTTAAAAAAAAAACATAATATACACACCAGAAATAAAGACCTTGTTTTCTCCTTACCAATAAGTAAATTACCTTTCTATTAGAAAATTCAGCCGATTTAAAGCATAAACAGAAATGCCATACTAAGTGATATAGAAATTCATCCTCAGACATTTAACGGGAGAATAGAGTTAACCATTCATTTTTAGGCCCAAGTGTTGATTACAGTGAGGGGACAGAGATGCATAAAAACTCAGAACCTTCCTCAAAGAAGGTAAATGGATTTTTAAAAAAAGAACATCTGTAAACAATATTCCTTAGAGAAGATTCCTTTTTTGTTTGCATTCATGGTTATCCCACAAACACAGTTATAAATCAAAGAAGACAAGGAGGTGTTTATGTACTGTGCAGACTAATGGGGATAAGATGAGGAGATCAATAGAAAGGAGAAGGGAGATAGAAGGAGGAGCGTCCCTAATCTAACTCTACAACCCCAAATGATAGGGGGAGTATAGCTCCAGATATGAACTCCCATGTGATCATAGGGAATTATGTAACGGCCATTGACAGACAATAGGGGGTGAAAAGGGCAGATCTTATCCCAAGGAACCTTCCTAGGGCTTGAGAGAAGGAAGAAAACCAATCCTCTGAGTATTGCTTTCATTTTCATTACTGTAGTATGTTGTGTATATTTGTAATCAGTCTTTAGTCTTACTCTTGATTTAAATTTTTTTGATTGTTTAACAGCATTTATTTTTCTCCAGTTACATGTAGTGATAGTTGATAGTTTTCAACATTCATTGTGGTAAGATTTTCATTTTCAAAATTGTCTCTATCTCTTCCCTCTCCCCTCCTCAAGACAGCAAGCAACATATACAATTATGTTAAACATGTTTACACATTAGTCATGTTGTGAAAGAAGAATCAGAACAAAAGGCAAAAACCTTGAGAATGAAAAAACAACAAAAAAAGTGAAAGTAGAATACTTCCATCTGCATTCAGACTCCATAGTTCTTTCTATGGATATGGACAGCATTTTCCATCATGAGCCTTTTCAAATTTTCTTGGATCATTACTGAGAAGAGCTAAGTCTGTCAAAGGAAATTGCAGATGCACAAATTTATAACATCCGCTTCAAATGTTCATCCAGACTATTTGTGCCTAAGCTGTGATAGAGCATTCTGAGCTCATATTGTTCTGATCAGCCACAGTGAGATACATTGAAACTTGACTCTAGCATAGTGATGTCATTTTGGTCCTCTTTGAGAATGAAGGCCAACAACCAAGGATCACTGTATTGCTGAGAAGAACTTAGTCTATTACAGTTGATCATCGCAAAGTGTTGCAGTTACAGTGTACAATGTTTTCCTAGTTCTGCTCACTTCACTCAACATCGGTTCATGTAAGTCTTTCCAGATTTCTCTGAAATCTGCTTGCTCATAATTTCTTATAGCACAACAGTATTCCATTACATTAATTTACCACAACTTGTTCAGGCATTCCCCAATTGATGGGCATGCCCTCAATTTCCAACTCTTTGACACCACAAAAAGAGCAGCTATAAATATTTTTGCACACATGAGTCCTTTTCTCTTTTTTATGATCTCTTTGGGATAAAGCCTTAGTACTGGTATTGCTGGATCAAAGGGTATGCGCATTTTTATAGCCCTTTAGGCATAATTCCAATTGCTCTCCAGATTGTTTGGATCAGTTCACAACTCCACCAACAACGCATTAGTGTTCCAATTTTCCCACATCTTCTCCAACATTTATCATTTTCCTTTTTCTATCATATCACTTTATCTGACAGGTATTAGGTGTTACCCCAGAGTTGTTTTAATTTGCATTTCTCTAATCAATAGTGATTTAGAGCATTTTTTCATATGTAACTATAGATGTCTATTCATAGAGAGCTTTAATTTCTTCATCTGAAAACTGCCTGTTCATGTCCTTTGACCATTTATCAATTGGGTAATGACTTATATTCTTATAAATTTGACTCAGTTCTCCATATATTTTAGAAATGAGGCCTTTATCAGAAACGATAGCTATAAAATTGTTTCCCAGCTTTCTGCTTTCCTTCTAATCTGGGCTGCATTGGTTTTGTTTGTGCAAAACCTTTTTAATTTAATGTAATCAAAATTATCCATTTTACATTTCCTAATGTTCTCTATCTCTTGTTTGTTCATAAATTTTCCCCTTCTCTAAAGTTCATAGAGGTAAACTATTCATTTCTCTCTTAGTTTGCTTATGATACAACCATTTATATCTCAATTATGTATCTCTTTTGACTTTATCTTGGTATAAGGTGTGAGATGTTGGTCTATGCCTAATTTTTGCCATACTGGTTTTCCCAGCATTTTTTGTCAAATAGCGAATTTTTATCCCAGATGATAGAGTCTTTGGATTAACCAAACAGTAGATTACTATAGTCAATGACTACCTTGTCTTATGTATCTAAGCTATTCTAGTGATCCACCACTCTACTTCTTTGCCAGTACCAAATAGTTTTAATAATTGCCACTTTATAATACAGTTTTAGATCTGGTATGGCTAGGCCACCTTCCTTTGCATTCTTTTCTCATTAATTCTCTTGATATTCTGGATCGTTTGTTCTTCTAGATGAATTTTGTTATTATGTTTTCTAGCTCTAAAAATAATTTTTTGGTAGTTTGATTGCTAAGGCACTGAATAAGTAAATTAATTTAGGGAGACTTGTTATTTTTATTTTATTTAGCTTGGCCTACACATGAGCAATTGATATTTTTCCAATTGTTTACATCCGACTTTATTTGTGTGAAAAGTGTTTTGTAATTGTGTTTATATAGTTCCTGTGTTTCTCTAGGCAGGTACACTCCCATATATTTTATATTGTCTACAGTTATTTTAAATGAAATTTCTCTTTCTATCTCTTGCTGTCAGGCTTTGTTGGTAACAAATAGAAATGCTGATGATTTATGTGTGTTTATTTTATATCCTGCAACTTTGCTAAAGTTGTTGTTTCAAGTAGTCTTTTAGTTGATTCTCTAAGTATACCATCATATCATCTGAATAGTGATAGTTTTGTTTCCTCATTCCCTATTCTAATTCCTTCAATTTCTTTTTCTTCTCTTATTGCTAAAGCTAACATTTCTAGTACCATATTGAATAACAGTGGTGATAATGGGCATCCTTGTTTCACCCTTGATCTTATTGGGAATGCTTCTAGGTTATCCTCATTACATGTAATGCTTGCTGATAGTTTTAAATAGATACTGCTTATCATTTTAAGGAAAACTCCATTGATTCCTATGTTTTCTAGTGTTATCTAATAGGAAAATGTGCTGTATTTTGTCAAAATTTTTTTCTGCATCTATTGAGACAATTATATGATTTCTGTCAGTTTTGTTATTGGTATGGTCAATTATGCTGCTTGGTTTCCTAATATTTAACCAGTTCTACATTCTTGGTATAAATCCCACCTGGTCATAGTGTATTATTCTCATGATAAATTGCTGTAATCTCTTTACTAACATTTTATTCATTAGGGAATTCATAATTCATAATATTCATTAGGTAAATTGTTCTATAATCTTTTTTCTCTGTTTTGGCTCTTCTCAATTTAGGCATCAGCATCATATCTGTGTAATAAAATGAATTTGTTAGGACTTATTCTTCACCTATTTTTCCAAATAGTTAATATAGTATTGGAATTAATTGTTCTTTAAATGTTTTGGTCAAATTCACTTACAAATCCAATGGCTCTGGTAGTTTTTTTCTTAGGGAGTTCATCAATAGCTTGTTCAATTTCTTTTTCTGAGATGGGGTTATTTAAGTATTTTATTTCCTCTTCTGTCATTCTGGGCAATTTATATTTTTGTAAATATTCATCCATTTCACTTAGATTATCAGATTTATTGACCTAAAGTTGGCCAAAATAGCCCCTAATTATTGTTTTAATTTCCTTTTCATTGATGGTGAATTCTCCCTTTTCATTTTTGATAGTGGTAATCTGGTTTTCTTTTTTCCTTTTCTTTTTTAAATAAAATTAGCCAAAGGCTTATCTATTTTATTGTTTTTTTCATAAAATCATCTCTTAGTTTTATTTATTAGTTCAATAGTTTTCCTACTTTCCATTCTATTGATCTCTTCTTTGATTTTCAGAATTTCTAGTTTGGTATTTAATTGGAAATTTTTCATTCGTTCTTTTTCTAGATTTTTTAGTTGCATGACCAATTCATTGATCTCTTCTTTCCCTATTTTATTCATGTATCATTTAAAGATACAAAATTTACCCTAAGAATTGCTTTGGCTGCATCCCATAAATTTTGGCACGTTGTCTCATTATTGTCATTCTCTTGGATGAAGTTATTGATTGTTTCTGTGATTTGTTGTTTGACCCACTCATTCTTTAGGATTAGATCATTTATTTTCCAATTAATTTTTAGTCTATCTTTCTACAGACCTTTATTACATGTAATTTTTATTTATCATGATCCAAAAAGGATGAATTTAATATTTCTGCCTTCCTGCATTTGATTATGAGTTTTTTATTTTTTTATTTTAACTTTTTTGATTGTTTTTATTAGGTTTAATGTTTAAATTAAGTTTAATTTTATTAGGTTTTAATGACCTAATACATGGTCAATTTTTGTGTAGGTGCTATGTGTTGCTGAGAAAAAGGTATATTTCTTTTTATCCCCATTCAGTTTTCTCCAGAGGTCTATCACATCTAATTTTTCTAAAATTCTATTCACCTCCTTAACTTCTTTCTTGTTTATTTTATGGTTAGATTTATATAGTTCTAAGATAAGTAGGTTGAGGTCCCCCACTAATATAATTTTGCTGTCTATTTCTCCTATAACTCACTTAACTTCCTCTAAGAATTTTTGTATGCTATACCACTTGGTTCATATATGTTTAGTATTGATATTACTTCATTGTCTATGGTACCTTTTAGCAAGATGTTGTTTCCTTCTTTATCACTCTTAATTAGATCTATTTTTGCTTTTGTTTGTCTGAGATCAAGATTGCTACCTCTGCTTTATTTTTTTTTTTACTTCAGCTGAGGCATAATATATTCTGCTCCAGCATTTTACCTTTACTCTGTGTCTATATTTCTGATTCAAATGTGTTTCTTGTAAACAACTTATTTTAGGATTATGGTTTATTATCTACTCTGCTATCCACTTCCATTTTATGGGAGAGCTCATCCCATTCACATTCAAGTTATGATTATTGTGTATTTTCCACTATCCTATATCCCTCCTTCCCCCTCACCCCATTTTGCATTTTTCTCTCTCCATTCACTCTTTCCCTCCTCACCAGTATTTTGCTTCTGACCACTGCCTCCCTCAATCTGTCCTCCCTTCTATCAGCCCCTCCCACCTTTTCTTTACCCTTCTCACTCCTACTTCTGCCCTCCTTTCTATTAGTCTTTCCCTTAAACCAAGGGGGGCAGAACCAAGACGGCAGAGAGAAGCCAGGAAGTTGTCTAAGCTATCTCCAGTTTCCCTTGGAAACAATGTTAAATCAAGCCTTTAAATGGATTCTAAAGCTACAGAATCCACAAAGAGACAGAGTGAAAGAATTTTCCACTTTAAGATAACTTAGAAGGAATCCAGGAGTCAGTCTGGTTGAGAGTAAGGTTCAAACAGTGCTCTTCACTGCCTCCTTTCCTTCTACTGTAATAAGTCTTTTGTGCCTCTTCATCTAATGTCATTTATCCTATTCTGCCTCACCCTTTTCTCTTCTCCCAGTACAATCCTTTTTCACCCCTTAACTTTTTTTTTACACCATCACATGGAATTCCATTCATACTCACATGCTCTGTCTAGGTATACTCCTTCCAATTGCTCTAGTAGACATACAGTTCTAAAGAGTAACAAGTATCATCTTCCCATGTAGATGTAAAGAGTTTAATCTTATTAAATAACAAGTTTTTTTATTTCCTGTTCACATTTTTATGCTTCTCATGAATCTTATATTTGAAGATCAAATTTTCTGTTCAGCTCTGGTCTTTTCATCAGGAAAGTTTGAAAGTCCCAAATTTCATTGAATATGCATCTTTTCCCCTGGAATATTATACTCATTTCTGCTGGGCAGTTGACTCTTGGTTGTAATTCATGTTCCTTTGCCTTTTGGAATATCATTCTAGGCCATCTGATCCTTTAATGTAGAAGTTGCTAGGTCCTATGTAATCTTGACTGTGGTTCCACAATGTTTAACTTGTTTCTTTCTGACTGCTTGCAGTACTTTCTCCTTGACCTGATAATCCTGAAATCTGGCTACAAAATTCCTTGGAGTTTTCATTTTGGGATCTCTTTTAGGAGGTGATCAGTGGATTCTTTCAATGAGTATTTTACCCTCTGGTTCTAGGAAATCAGGGCAATTTACTTGATAATTTCTTGAAAGATGCTCTCCAGGCTCTTTTTTTGATCATGGCTTTCAAGTAGTCCATTAATTCTTACATGATCTCTCTTGGATCTATTTTCCAGGTCAGTTGTTTTTCCAATGAGGTATTTTACATTTTCTTCTATTTTTTCCATTTTTTTTTATTTTGTTTGACTGATTCTTGATGTCTCATAGAATCATTAGCTTCCACTTGCCTAGTTCTAATTGTTAAAGAATTATTTTCTTCAGTTAGCTTTTGCATTTCCTTTTCCATTTGGCCAATTTCATTTTTTAAGAAGTTATTTTCTTCAGTTAATTTTTGTGCTTCCTTTTCTAAGCTGTTGACTCTTTTTCATAATTCTCCTGCATAACTCTCATTTCTTCACTCAATTTTTCTTCTACTTCTGTTATTGTATTTTAAAAATACTTTTTGTGCTCTTCCAAGAGGATTTTTTGGGCTTGAGACCAATTCATATTCACCTTTGAGACTTCACATGTAGGCATTTTGACTTCATCATTTTCTTTTGAGTTTGTGTCTTGATCTTCCTTGTTACCATTATAGCTTTCTCTGGTGAGGATTTTTTAGTTTTTGTTCATTTTTAAAAGTTGAGTTCTACTTCTAGGGCACAGTGTTTCACTGTGCCAAGCGTCTTGTTCTGGGGGTAAGGGGCCTGGCACCTGACTCTCCACATTGGGCCCTCAGGTACTCGCAGCTTGCCCACTATGCTGGGGTGGCCTGGCCTTGTCATGCCTGTTGTGCCAGGGTTCTGGGGTTGGCAATTTGTCTTGTGGCCTCACAGTTGGCCTGCTGTGCCACTGGCCTGCTGAGCCAGGACTGAGCCTTGGTGGCTGACCTGTGCTGTGGCTAAGAGTCTCCTGCTGGCTTGCCCCAACACCACTTGTGCTGGGCTGCACTCCCCTTTTACCCAAGTGAGACAGACCTTTCCTGAAGTCCTTCTAACTTATCTTAAAGTAGAAAATTATTTCATTCTGTCTTTTTGTGGATTCGGTAGCTCCAGAATCCATTTACAGGCTTGATTTAACATTGTTTCTAAGGGAAACTGGGGAGAGGTTAGGCAACTTCCTGGCTTCTCTCTGCCTTCTTGGCTCTGCCCCCTTAGTGTAAAATTATATCCTCCCTATCTACCCTGGTCCCTGAAAATTAGAAGCACAGCGTGGCATTTTGGACCAGATAGTGGTCTTGTAGTATTTTGGAAGGTCTGGGTTCAGATTCTAACTCTCACATTTACTAGCTATGTCACCCTGGAAAAGTAACAACATTTCTGAGTCTCAGTGTTGTCATCTGTAAAATTGAGGGTACTGGACCCATAGACACTAAGGCTTCTTCTGGTTCTAATCCTATAATCCCATGAAACAACTGATTCACCCAATGAATATCTGTGTCTTGATAACCTTTTTACTAAGTTTAATAACATTTGGACTTTCGGTCTTTTGGGAAGAAAAGGGGCTGGACTTGTGGTCAAGATCCCTGCATTCGAATCTATACTTCAGTACTTATAAAATAGGTGACTTTAGGCTTGGTCTCAGTTTCTTCATGTAAAATAGGGACAATCTTATCTTACATTACTTATCTCACAGGAGTATTATGACACTACTTGGCAAGCAAAATATGTTGATTCCAGTTGTTCTTCCTCATTACAGTAGGATCATTGTTGTTATTTGTTGCTGTTGTTCATCCTTTGTTCTTAAAGAGGACCAATGAGGTCAGGAGGGTAGGATCATAGGGACCTCAGAGACCATCTGATAGTTCAACCCACAGCCCAAGGCCAAAAGCCAGTGAGCAGTAGAGACAGGATAAAAGTCCTGCTCTAAAAACTGCAAATCCAGCACTCAGCACTCTTTCCCCTGTACTAGGATGCTAATAGACCAGAGAAATAGCATGGGCTGAATGATATCCTTCCGTGTGCTGTTTTCTATGATCCTTGAAAAGGATGTGGAGAAAGGAGAATACTACATTATCTCTATGGTTCATTTCCATTTTGTCCTTATATTTAAAATGTTATATTTAAAACAAAGAGCAGATGGCACTTTTGGGTCATTAATTGTACATGCTTCCATATCTACAATGTTTGTGCAATGTTGAAAATGCTATTCACCATGTTGTTAAGGCTGTGCTATTATTCATACTCAGTGCTTCGTAGATTCTGTCCCTAGCATAACTTCTGGGAGAAGACATACACATGAAAATGTTTTTATGAAATGGAAATATTAAGCTTGATTCTCCTATTGATTTTCAAGAGAATTCCAATGTGATTGCGTGTGTGTGTGTGTGTGTGTGTGTGTGTGTGTGTGTGTGTGACACAGACAGAAAGACAGAGAGAGACATAGACACTGAGACAGAGAGGGAGGGAGAAAAGGAGGAAGGGAGAGAGAGAGATAGAGAGACAGAGACAGACAGAGAGAGAGAGAGAGAGAAAGAGAGAGAGAGAGACAGAGACAGAGACAGAGACAGAGAGACACAGACAGAGAAAAACAGAGAGACACAGACACAGACACCGAGAGGGAGAGATGAAAGGAGAGAGAGAGAGAGAGAGAGAGAGAGAGAGAGAGAGAGAGAGAGAGAGAGAGAGGGAGAGAGAGAGAGATGGAGAGAGAGAGAGAGAGAGAGAGAGAGAGATGCCCCAATATAGTTTGCTGTAACTGAATTACTGAATTAACTGGCACAGTTATTAGCTGTTAGTTGGAGCAAAACATACATTTTGGAGATAGGTAGAAAAAAATGTTCTTTGGTCTTGCAACTCAGCAAAATCTTGTGCTACCAATCTTCCCTCTCCCTGCCACCCCAAAGAAGACCCTAGAGCTAATAAATACTGTGCTCTTTTTAAAAAAAAATCAAGACTTTAAAAACCAAGTATGACCATTTCAAATTTAAAATACATAATTAGATGAAGTAAAATTTATAAAATTTGACATGGAGTACAAATTTACACAGTATAGGTCTTTAATCTCCAAAACCAGAGGGATGGTATAAAGGCAATATGCATGGTGAGTAGAGTTCTTAGTTTGAGGACCATAAAGATCTGAGTTAAACTCTGACTCTGATGTTTTGTATTAGAATTCCCAGTACCTTACACAACGGCTGGCACACAGTAGGCACTTAAATTCTTGACTGATTGATATTTAGCTGTGTGATCCTGGATAAGTAAGAACTTGGCAGAGGGATTTCCCATACTGGGAGTCTTTCATGCTGACCAAGTCAGAGTCATCATATATTCTCAAGTCTTCACATAAGGGGGTGAGTGTCATTAGAAACCTTAAAACTAATGACTTTGTCATTTATACATACAAATTATACTTCAGTTTACAGAAAAAGGTTTGACAGAACAAAGACCCTAGAAAGGCTCCACTCTGGTCATCATTTCCACTTCCTTCCCAGAGCAACCTTGGACTTCACCCATGGAACTACCTTGTGTTCTGACAGATGAGTTTTTGCTTCATCTTTCCTGGAAGTAAATTATTACCTTGCTTCCTGGGATCCTTATGTAAACCATGCCACAAATGTGTAGGTTTCCCCCTCTCCCTTCCAGCTTCCTTTTACATATGGTTTTCCCCATTAGAATGTAACCTCTTTGAGGACAAGGACTTGTATAAGGCTTACTTGTATTTTATCCCCAGCACTTTGTACAGTGCCCAGTACATAGTAAGTACTCAATAAATGTTCTATGTTTCTACCCATGTATCTCTCTATTTATCTGTCTCTCTAAGCATTCTGATTTCAGCAGAATCAGTTCCAGGACTATGTACAATCTAGAGTCTTTCTACATAAGAAATGCAAAGTTTATGGTTTTTTTGTGCTAGCTTCTCTGCAGAATCCTCCCTGTGTTGCCCTTGCCCTAGACTATTTTCAGAGTTATGGGACTTTAATAATAACTCACATTTATATGGCTCTTTAAAGTTTAGAAAATATTTTCCTTGAAATGACCCTGTAAGTTGGTTCTTCTGACTATCATAGCCTCATTTGATAGATGAGGAAAACAAGCGTCATAAAAGTAAAGTAATTTTCCATAAATTTCTTGGTAAAAAAGTGGCAAAGTTGGGGCTCAGACTCAGGCCCTCTAAATCTAGCTGTCTTTCCACTATTGCATACAGACTTACCTGATGTACCTTTGTGTAGGAATGCTCTGCTTCTGAGCACCAAGGACAGAGACGTACCCTAACTCTTTTGACTAGCCAATGAAAGCAACTAATACTAAAGTGATACTTAGGGCAGGGTGATGAGGACTTTGTTCTGAGGGATCAACAAAGAATTTTTTCCCCTTAAATGACAGAGGACGAGAGGAGGACTACTCCAGGTCACCAATAGGCTTGTCTTGGTTTAAGACATAGACAAGAAAAGGATCTGCTGATGAGATGTTGCTCCTCAGTCATGTCAAAAAGGAATTCTAGCCCGAGGGAGAGTAGTGGTCAAAGGTCATTTTCTCTCAATAGAGAGGAGGCTCTTCAAACATCTTCCTTCTCTAGGGGTTAGACATATTTCTCTGTACCTTGTTCTGGCTGAGGATAGAGGACCCCTTGGGGATCTTGCAGTGTGTTCTATCTGGTAAAATGGGTCATGAACCTAGGCTGCTCTTAATTGAAGAGATGTGCTTCTCCACATCACATCTGGTTTAGGAAGGCCCAGAGAAAAATGGACTGTTCAGTGATCTTCTAGGTCACCATTACCTCCCCCCACCAAAGTGTCAGAATGTTCAGTGGTAGTTCTGGCTAAGACCAGTCCTTCATAGTTTAAAAAGTTAACTGACTTTAGCTGACTTTCTCCTCTACATGGAGAGAGACTGTTCTTATTTTGTCCTTATTTGCAAAGCTCTTGGTAATGTTGACAAGACAAATGGGCATCTTTTCACATACAAGAGTGATGCTTCTAACCCACCATTAGTAAGCCATAACTTAAAACTCTTTCCCCAGGACTGGTGATAGATATACACTGACTCATCATCTCCACCCTTTCACTGACCCCCTTATTGCCAAGAAGGTCATCTACAGGCATATACAGTCCATGGCCACAGAACAAAGGAGAAATAATTGGCTCTTGGTGTAACAAAGTACTGATATTAAATCTGATAACATTTTTTTCATGGAAACTGCTTTACTATGGAAATGATAAATGGGTTGCTTCCTGAGGTCATACATAAGGAGATAAATGTTTTCTGGATATAATGGCAATCTATATGTCACTCAGAATGTTTAGAAACATATCAAACAAATTTTTAGATCTGGAAGGGACCTCAGTGGTCACTAAGAGTGAGGGGATTAAGATCCAAAGAGAGCAAGTACCTTAAGGCTTAAATGTAAAAATCTGGAGCAGGATAACGGCTAATTTTCAACCTTGTTCCACTAAATTAGAATGTTTATGCAAGCTCAGGGTTCCCCTTTGACATTAAAAAGGAAATCTTGTCTCAGATCAACTTTATGGGCCAAGGAGTAAGACAAAACTTAGGTCCCAGTCAAATTAAAGTACTCTCTTTAAAACGGAAATATCCTAGTAAAGCCATAGGGACAGAATCTTCTGGCACCTTGCATTTGTCTGTAATGATGATGTATTCTTGCTTTAATTTAGACAATACCATATACTGTAGCTATTATTAGATTCCTATTTAGTTTATTACACTATGGTTAAACTATTTATTTTGTGTATTTAATCTGTCATTTGCATATGATGGCAAAAATATTTTAGATTATGATAAAGCAGACTTTTTCCAGTTTTTTTGTAGCTAATAAAAGCATAAGTATTTCATCTATAAAATAACATTCCCTCAAATCATCCTGTGGTTCATATTCATACTCCCTTCTCTAATTAAAGATTAAAGGAAAAGGTTCCCCCCCTTCTTATTTCTCTGAAAACATTTCCTTACATTGCTTGTAATTTTGACTAGAAATGCCTCTGATGTTTTTTTCTGACCTTAGGGAAGGATGTGGGAGTAGTGAAAGGTAATGAGTTGATAGCTCCAACAGATGCAAAGTAAGTGAGAACATCTGCATTTACTTCAAATAGTCAAGACCTTCCTTAAAGCCAAATGGCAGGGCAGAGGCCAATAGCATTAACAATTGTCAGCCACTTAATGTTAGCAAAGTATGGCATCCCCAGATCTCTATCTGAGATCCATTTTCAGTTCTGATGAAAAAGAAAAAAATAGTATTTCCCCTCTCCCCAATGAAAGAATAGTGTTGTTAGAAAATTGCATATGTAAGTACAATCATAACATTTCTCCACTTCCTGAATACAACGATTTCACATCACTATTCAACATACTGTGCTGGGCCTGGGAGAGGTGAAGAGTTTATATGCAATTAAGTTTCTATACTCTTGAAGCCTGAGGCCTAGTAGAAATATAAAACACAAATATAGCTATATTACAAAATAATAAATGATGCATACATTAAACAGAAATGAAAAAAAAAGAGAGGGGAGTAATCAGGAAAGACTTCATGGAAGAGACCCTGTTTGAATTGGGCTTTAAGAATGCATACACGTTACAAGCAGTTGGGTTGTTGTTTCTTTTCAATATGGTGGGTGGGAGGAAGAGATCAATACTTATTAATTTGTTAATTTAAAAATAAAATTTAATTCAAAATGTATGAGTAATAATCACACAAGAGCTATGGGCAAACAGGAATAATACTAGTGAACCATTTGTGTACCTGTGAGTTGATTCAACCATTCTGGAAAGCAACGAGGAAGCCAAGAAAGTTACCAAACTGTGCATACCCTTTAACCCAGTCATACCACTAACTGGCCGAAGCTCCAAAGACATCAAAGAAAGAAGTAAATAATCTAGAGGTACAAAAATATTTATAGTCTTTCTTTTCCTGTTAAAAAATTGGAAACTAAGGGGTGCCACATTTGGGAATGGCTAAACAAGTTGTGGTATATGAATATAATGCAATATTATTATGATAAAAGAAGTGATAAAATGAATAATTACAGGAAACTGGGAAGAGTTTCATGAACTAGTCAGTGATATGAGTAGAACTAGAGAAAAAATATGATTATGACAATACAGAGAAAAATAACTTTGAAAGACTTTAGACTGATCAATGTCATGATAAAATATGAGTCAAAAAGATTAACAATGAATCTATCACTTACTTCCTGATAGTAACTTAAAATGTAGAAAGACATACATTTTCAGATATGATTAAGGTATGAATTTTCAGGACTGTTTAGATATGTTTTGAGAGATTTGTTTTTAATTTTAAAAATACTTCAATGATGAGTAGAGGAAGGGGCAGATTAATAAAGAGATATTTGTTAATTGAAAAACTAAAATAATAAACTGTCATAAAACTATTATAAAGACAAAAATAATAAGTAATGAAAAAAGAATCCTAGAATAATAAGTAAAAGGTAGGATATTCCAGGCACAGGGAAACAACATCATTGAATGAATGTATATGTACATGAATGAATGAATGAAATAAATGGAAAATCATTCATTAAATCTGTACGATGTACTAGGCATCATGCTAGGCTCTGGGTTTGCAAATATAAAAGACAGTCCCTGCCATCAAGGATCTTGTTTTCGTTAGATCATGTACATAATTTCATACACATTTCATAATTATGTCCAGAGTACTTATTTTAGGGAAAAGGAGTGGTCTAGTTTGCCTGGAGAAAACTATGTGGAAAGGAGAAATATGATACAAAGATAAAAAGGTAGAATGAATTTTAAATTATAAATACTCTTGAATAACAGGCAAAAGTATGAGTTAGCGCTGCATGGTCCCCTGCAGAAGGCCAGACATGCTGGTGATGAAGAAAACACAAAAGTAGTTGAAGTGCCATCCCCCCTAGGGAGAAGTGATTGAAAGTTGCAAAATGTCTATATACACATATAGATACACACAGCTGTGTGTATAAAAGTGCAAGCTAGGCCAGTAGTAAGATTTCTTCAGAGCAGGGCTTGGGTTCAAATCTGCCTTTTCCCATTACTACTTGGGCAAGTCACTTCTGGGCCTTAGTTTCTTGATCTGAGGGGGTTAATTTAGATAGCCTGTAAGGTTCTTTGTAGCTCTAGATTTATGATCTTATGATTCTAAATGGGAATTTGATTTTAGGAATCAAGGTTCAAAGCAAAATTAGGAGGCAAGATCCAAAGACTGACAAAGAAGCTTACTTTCTGACTTAACATGTCTCCTCAGGTTTTCACTTTTTTATGGAGACTACATATAGTTTCTCTACACTAACAGGGCAGGTCTGCTGTATATGAAGATTATAAGCAATTTCTCCCTGATCATCCAAACTGAGTAATGGTAAGCAAGGAACCAAAGGGTTTGGTAAAGAGTCAAGGTGAGCTTGTCATATCAAACACCAGTGGAAAAAGCTGGTTATTAGGTGGACATGGTAACCTCAGTCTTTAGGCTACAGTTCTGGGGAATGAGTTCCTCCCTACAATTTCAGAGAATGTTTCCTGATGTGTATGTTGTAGGATCTTAGCCAGACCTATTTGCCTGTGCTTAAGGGATCAGTGTCCTTGATGTAGACTACTCATGTAGTGCATTCACTATAAGTTAGTCTTAGAGGTCTCAAATTCTGCCATTATCTATGAAAACTGTGCTACATGGGCTAAGTGAAGGGACCATAGTTCCTGCAGAAGGGAATGTTCTAAGTAGATAAATGGACTGAGATAATAGTATAAAATTCTGTGGTTGGCAATACAGAAATTCAGTCATGTTGATGATGAGGTATGGCATCTTTCTAGGTGCACTGTTCTAGGGTTTGGTTCAAAGGCTCCATCTTCCTACTGGAGTGGTGAAATGCCATGGCTAGCTGATTCTTTACCTGGAGTTTCATGAACAGTGCAATCTAGCAATGTGTGGTAGAAAATTCTGACAAGATGGCAGAGTAATATGAATAGATAAAAATTATCCCCAGATAAAATAGGTATAAGTATAAAAATATTAATATACGTGTATTTACATGTACAGATACATATATGTGTATATCTACATTATATGTTATATCTATTTCTTTCTATAGATATATAAATAGATCTCTATATCTATCCATTTATATCTATCCGTCTTCTAGATCTATCCATCTATAAGGGGAGAAAAGAATAGGAACAACCAGGAAGTTTTAAAAGACATGGGGAAAAACAAAGAACAAGAGAGCAAGCAATCAATAGAGAAAACATACTCTAAAATGATAAATGACGGTTAAGGATGAAAAGGCTCTAAAGAGAATCAATGCAAAGAAAAATAACAAATTAACTTCAATGGCCCAGGAGACAATGGTCAACCTAATATAAGGCATATCAAATTAAATCATGAGGTTTTCTTTAAGGGAAATGAAGGAACACTTGTTCAAAAAGAAAAATCTAGCATCTGTAAGCAGTAAAAATAGAAAAAGAAACATGACAAAAAATTAACAATTATTAAATAACAATAATTAAAAAAGAAAAAAATTGCATCGATGGATAGTAAATTGCTCAATTTGTAAGGTGGCAGAGCAAGGGTCCAAATGTGGTCAAATTTATCTGCAAGAAACGTTTGAAAACTTCACCAAGAAGATGGAATTTGAGGAAGAGCTTCGATAATATAAGAATTACAAGATAGTTCCCCTCCCTTAAAAAAGTTATCTTTTCCAAGAAACTGCTGAAAAAATCCAGATCCAGACTGCTGAAAAAATTAAAGATCCAGAAATAAGATCAAAGAACAGACTTTGGAGCAAAAAAATTCACTGGACACTCTCAGAGAGAAATGTCTAATCCAAGTCTCTTAGATGTATGGTCATCAAACGCGAGAACTTCACTGAAGACATTTTATAGGCAGCTAAGAAGAAAAACATCATTTATTAGAGTAGCTTACATTACATTCCCAAATCTAATGGCCTGTTCTCAATTCTTATTCTTCTTGACCTCTCTATTAGCCTTTGACACCATGTAATCACCCTCTCCTTGATACTATCTTCTCTCTAGGTTTTCACGACACTGCTTTCTCTTGGTTCTCCTTCTACCTATCTGACCACTCTTTCTCAGTTTCTTTTGCTGGATCTCTATCCTGGTCACATTCACTAACCATGGCTATGCCCTGAGGTGCTTGTCCTGGATCCTTTTCTCTTCTTTCTCTATATTATTTTCTTTGGTGATGTCATTAGCTTCCATGGATTCAATTATCGCATCTATAGAGATGAGTCTCACAGCCCTCATAATTCCTGACCTCTAGTCTCACATCTCCAACTGTCATTTGGATATCTCAAATCGGATGTCATGTAGGCATCTTAAACTCAACATATCCAAAACTGAATTCATTTTCTCCCTCCCCCAAACTATCTATCTCCTTTTCTTAATTTCTCTATAACTGTTGAGGGTACCACCATCCTTCCAGGCAACCAGGCTTGAAACCTAGGTATCATCTTTGACTCCTCATTCTATCGACACCCAAACCAATCAATTCTTGTTGAGATTACCCCCAATTTATCCTGTATATACCTTGTTTATACATTGTTTGCATGTTGTCTCTCTCATGAGACTGTGAGCTACTTGAAAGCAAGCCTGTTTTTGCCTGTTTTTGTATTCCCATGGCTTAACACAGTACCTAGCACATAGTAGATGCTTAATAAATGGAAGCTGACCTTTTGAATAGGTAGCAGAAATTGCACCCCGGTAGGAAGTTCAAAATTTAAAGGACAAAGAAGAAACAGGTTGTACAATCTACATCCACAAATGCTTTGTACTTTGCAGCAGTAGGTGAACAAAAGAAATCTGAGGCAGGTGCCTCTTGGGCCATCCAGATGAGCACATGTTGGGGCAGCTAGATGGTGTAGAGGATAGAGCATCAACCCTGGAATCAGGAGTACCTGAGTTTAAATTTGGCCTCAAGATTGACATGGCAACCAAAGTATAAGCGGTAATAACATAAATTTATTCAGAGAGAAAATCCAAGATGGATCCTGTACCCTACATGGAAGTGCCTATAACTCCAGTTTTATGATAGAGAAGCTGGATGAATTCCTCTGACAACAAACCATGACAAACGTTTCCTCTATACTTAGGAAAAGGTGGCACAGGGGCCATTAAGAGGTGCTTTGTCTGGAGGATTCTTGTGGTCTGCCTGGGAGACAGTGGGCCCCATTCTTCAGTCCTGGGACCTGAATGTGGGCAGTAGATAATGCCAACTGAGACAATAAGGATGTCTTAGTATCCCTTGTGACCCTAGCAGAAAAGAGCTGCTCTCCCCTGCACTCATATAACCTTTAAGGACAGAAAGATTTCCTTTGTTGCTATTCCATCTACAGGTGTTCCTTAAAGTTTTTAATTCTTTATTTCAGGTTTATTATATTAATTTTCCCTCCGACTCCTATGTAATATATTTACATATATGTATATATTTATTATATAGGCTGTATCTCACATATATACTCCTATATATCACATTTACACACACATATAAACTCCTATACACATATCCTGCTCCTATGTAGAAGTAGGAACATATAAATATACATGTATATATGCTTATATACATATAAAATCACTGTGCAGTTGACAGTTTAGGCTATGTAAACTAAATTCTCATCTTCTAGTACTATGGAGAATATATTCATTCAATTAAAATCTATTCATTTCAAGGAGTATTTATTAAACACTATTAATTACAAGATACAAGATAAAACACAAGACAAAAATGAAACAGCTTCTGTCCTCAAGGACAGAGCTAGGTGTCACAGTGGAGTCAAGAAGACTTGAGTTCAAATCTAGCTTCAGACGCCTATCAGATACGTGATCCTGGGCAAGTAGCTTAGCCTGCATTTGCCTCAGTTTCCTCAAGTATAAAATAGGGATAATAAGAGCACCTACCTCCCCAGGTCGTCATGAATATCAAAAGAGGTGACAATTGTAAAGTGCTTAGTACAGTACCTGGCACACAGTAGTGCTATATTTATCTATATATCTCTATACGTACTCCCTCCCTCCCTCCCTCCCTCCCTCTCTCTCTCTCTCTCTCTCTCTCTCTCTCTCTCTCCTTCTCTCTTTTTCTCTCTCTCCTTCTCTTTCTCTCCCCACCCATTTTTCCTTCCCTTCCCTCCAGGAGCTTACATTCTACTGGGGAACTGAGAAGTAAATGCAAACCCCATATAAAGTAATTTCTGGGAGGGGGCAAACTAATAATGAAGATCAGAAGATGATCTTTGAAGGGATCTAGGAATTTCAAGAGGCTGGATGTGAGCAAGGAGAACATTCCACTAATGGGGAATGAAGGGAGGAGAGGGTAGCAAGCAGTGAATGAGTTACAGTGTACAGGAAGTAGTAAGCAGATGAACTTGGCTGAAAAGCAGACTGAAGGGCCGTACTTTTATGGTAAAGCAGAAAGATAGGTTGGAACTAGCTTGTGAAAGGCTTTACACAGCAAGGAGTTATCTGGGAGGCAATGAGGGGCTACTGAAGTTTCTTGAGCAGGGGCATGACAAGGTCATGTCTGTGTATTGACTTTGATAAGATGATATAAATTTGGCAGGTGTTTAGAGGATTATTAGAGAGGGAGGAGAATGGAGGCAGAGAAGCCAATTAGGATGCTACATTGTAGGGGTCCAGGCAAGAGGTGATGAGGGGCTGAGATGGGGATGTAGTCATGTAAGAAAAGTAAGGAGCATCTGAGAGATGCTATGGTATGATTGAAAAGATCTGGCAAATTACTAGATTTGGAAGATGAGGGAAAGTGAAGAGTTAAGGCCGGTATTGAGGTTGCAAACCTAGGGGGCCGGCAGTACAGTGGGGTCTTCAATAGAAAAGTAGGGAGAGGACCAAGAAGAGCTGAACATGACTAAGATGGCTGAGGAACAGCAATAGCAGTAGTCACTAAACTAGCATTTATTTTTTATTTTTTAATATTCAACTTATCTATTTTCAGTTTTCAACATTCATTTTCATAGTCAAGGCCAAAGACTGACTCTTAATTAGGCACCAAAGAATCCCATTAGATGCAGCAATGTCTACTATCAGGAGTATATCAAAGGAAAGGTGATAGGAAGAGTGGGGGACAGGTGAGAGACCCCCCCAAGGAAACTCAGAGAATCACAGACTCATAGACTTCAACTGGAGGGTGATTATTCCTAGTCCAAGATAAAGGGGGTGGCGAAGAGATATTGAGCTTGGAAGGACAGTTACAGTTTGTTACTGGGGAGAGACTACTACGGGACAGGAACATCAGTGCACTTTGGTTCCTAGATAAGAAAGATGCAGGGCCTGAAATGAAAGAGAATCAAGTGGCAAAGCCCAAGTGTCCAGGGTTTTCCTGGTTCCTTTGCTTAGGGCATTCTGATTTTTGAAGATTAGTTCAGCTAGGCCTCAGAGAGTCAGCATGCCATCCAGAGCCGGCAACAGCTCTTCCTCACTCACGCTGGGCACTCTTTTTGTGGGTCTCTAATCTAATAAATGATTCAGCCAGACTCCGCTGAATTGATGAGCCCCAGGGGCCATATGACATACAAAACAGGTAGTCTGCGGTCTTTCTAACGGCTGTGCTAATGACTGGAAGGCAGCTGATGTTCTGGCTCCAAAAACCTCAGGGATGGAGTCATGGGTATTTTTGTTGTTGTTTTGTTTTTAAAAGGATTTACCCCTGCTGACTTTTCCTGGCTTATTTTATTAATAGCTTTGATTTTCTAATAAGTGTTCATGGGAATGTAAATTCTATGCTAGTCAATGATGCATGTGTTGTTTTATTCCAAAGCCTAGTTGTACAGACAACTTTTCATTGATCTTTCATACCAATTTACTCCACCCCCCACTTTTTTTTTGGAGCAAAAGTTTCCACTTTCCATTACAGCCATCTAGACCAGAAGTACTCTGCTGCAGAGCCCTGAATTCAAATCATCCTTATCATTTACATTTTCTTAAATGAATAAAAATTTTCTCCAGCATATAGATCAATATCATAGTTTTTAGACTGTAAGAATCCTTATAGATCTGAGCTGGGCCTTGAAAGAAAAGAGGGATTTCTAGTGGTAGTTTTGTGGAGGGAGAACATTCTAAGCATGTGCACTGATCTACAAGGAGGGACAGAGGGGAGAGAGGGTAGGATAAGATTGGGTCACATGGGCAAAAATATCGCTGAAGGAAACCACTGACCCTGAATTCATAAGGAAGGGCATGACTGAGAAGAGAAAAGATGTTGTCTGGAAAACGAGAATAGGTATTGTTCATGTATCCCTATAATCACTGAGCACCTAGGTAGTGTAGTGGATAGAGCAGGGGGCCTGGATTCAGGAAGATATAAGTTCAAATCTGGCCTCAGACACTTACTAGTGTGACTCTGGGAAAGTCACTTAACCTCTATTTGCCTCAGTTCCTCATCTGCAAAATGGGTATACACTGGAGAAAGAAATGGCAAACCACTCCAGTGTCTTTGCCAAGAAAACTCCACACAGGATCATGAAGAGTCGAACATGACTAAGATGACTGAGTAGCAACGACAGCAGTAATCACTAAACTAGCATTTTTTTACTTTTTAATATTTAATTTACTTATTTTCGGTTTTCAACATTCATTTCCACAAGTTTTCAATTTTCTCCTTCTCCCTCCCCAAGACGGCATGCAATCTGGTATGGGCTCTACACCTACATTCTTATTCAACACATTTTCACATTAGTCATGTTGCAGAGAAGAATTATAACGAATGGCAAAACACACGAGAGACAAAACAAAACAGAAGAGAAAAGAGTCTGCTTCGCTCTGCGTTCTGACTCCGTAGTTCTTTCTCTGGACGTGGATGGCATTTTCCATCATGAGTCTTTTGGAATTGGTCTAGGTCCTCGCATTGCTGAGAAGGGCTAAGTCTATCAAAATCAGGCCTCTAAACTAGCATTTATTAAGTACTTACCAAGTACTCAGTGTTGAGCTAAGTGCTGGGGACCTAAAGAAAGGCAAAAAAAAAAATCCCTACAGCGTAGTTGAATGAACAAACATGGTAGAACTATGCTAAGACTTATTGTTCCTTAGTCCTTTCTGATTTGGGAAGGAAAATGAAGAAAAGGTTTACACATATTGATGTTTAAGGAGAATGTTTATTATTAACTTCTTACCATCTAATCATATTAGAAAACTCAAGGCTTAAGAAAAATGTGCGTTCAAATCTTACTCTGACACTGGCTGAGTTATACATGGCTCTTTCTGAAATTAAATTTTCATTTTTTCCATTGTGTTTCTCTCTCCCCTCTAAACACTCTTATGCCACTATTGTATCTAGTCTCAAAATGACAGCATGGTTCTTTCACAAATGAGTCACAGTCTGGTAATCAGTTGAGTGACAGTTCTTTGCATGCTTTTGAATGTTTTAAAATACCTCTAACAAGGGAGGAGAGTGTGCTATGGGTTAATAGCATCTTTCTTTTCACTGATTTCTCAGTTCTCCCTGAAATTACGATAGGGCAATGAATGGTATAAAATGACTAAGCAGGTATTAGAAGAGAAGGTTATTTTTGTTTCAAACTAAATTTTATATCCTTTTTTAAAACTTTTGATTTGGTGAAGAGGGCCTATTGAAGAGAATTATTATACCATAGGAACAATAGCCATGGAATTAGAGAATCATAGAATTGGTAGGGACATTTGAGATCAACTATATTAATCCAAGAATTATCTTCACAATATTTCAAGTAATTTATCACCTAACTTCTGCTCAAAATCCTCCAGTGATGGATAACTCACTATGTCTGAGGCTGCCCATTCTATTTTGAGACAATATTTATTAGTAGAGAGTTTTCCCTTACATTGAACCAAAATATGTCAGTCTGAACCTTCTATTAATTGGTTTATGGAAAATAACTTGAATCCCTTTTTTATTCAAAACTTGAAGACAGCTGTCATATCCATCCCTAAATAAACCCAAACTAATGAACTCGGTTCATCCAGCCAACTTGCAAATGGCCCAGACTTTGAGTCCCTTGCCATATTGGGACCCCTACTCTGGATCTATTCCAAGTTTTCTGTGTCGTTCCCAAAATCTGGTACACAGAGCTAAAATGCCCAGTCCTTTTGTATTTCACAAAGCTTCTAGTCAGTAATATCTTATCCCCAAAACTCAGTGTCCAGTTTTGGATTTGTACAGTTGAGTTGAGTCTCTAAACTTCAAGCATAAGGATTTATATTTACCTTGATTGTATTTTACCTTATTTGATTTAGTTGGTTAAGAATTCTTTGAATTGTCATTATATCATCTAACATGTTGAGCAATAGCTTCTGTCATCTGAAAATTCAGTAAGCATGCCATATATCCTTTAATCAAATCACTGATAATCATTTAACAGAACAAAGGCAAGGTAAAATCTCTGCAGCACTAGAGATTTCACTCCAGGTTAATATCAATTATTAATCCCTTGGAAATGAACCTTAACCTTTAAGAAAAAATATATATATAGTTTTTTCAGTTGGACTGATGAGTGTCAGAGGACCTGGATTGGAATCTTGGATCTGCTCAGTTTGAGATAACAGTGTCAGTCAGACAACAAGCATTTATTAAATGTTTACTGTACATTAAATGTTTACTACAAGAAAAGGCAAAAAATGAAGTCTTTGCCCTAAAGGAGCTCACATACTCATAGAGGAGACAACACACAGCTAGCTATGAATGAATGAGATATATTAATATAAATCTGATGTGATATATACTATATATTGGAGGTAATCACAGAGAAAAACATTAGGGGTCAGGGCAATAGAACCAAGAAAAACCTCCTTTAGCTGGTGGGATTTTAGGGCTACTTTGTGCTACGTTAAAAAAGGCATAGCTTTTTAAATTAAGGCAATGATAGTCCTGGTCAGACCATATCTGGAGTATTGAATTCATTTCGGGGCATCACATTTTAGGAAGGGCACTGAGAGCATCTGTTTCTTTTTTTGCAGGGTAGAAGGCAGGGCAATTGGGGTTAAGTGGCTTGCCCAAGGTCGCACAGCTAGTAAGTGTGTCAAGTGTCTGAGGCCAGATTTGAACTCAGGTCCTCCTGACTTCAGGTCCGGTGCTCTACTCACTGCGCCACCCAGCTGCCCCAAGAACATCCGTTGTTTCTGCTCTCTACTCTCTAATTACAAGGCCATCACTTTATTTCAGTCCCCTATCAACTCCCAACTGGACCATTTCAATAGACTTCAAATTACTCTTCCTCCTTGATTCTTTCCATCATCATTACATAGCTGCTAAAATAATTTTTGTAAAGCATGGGTGTGAATGTGTCATTCACCTACTCGGTAAATTCCAGTCACTCTCTATCACCTTTGTTGTTCAATCGTTTTCAGTCATGACTCACTTTTTGTGACCCTATTTGGGGATTTCTTAGCAGAATTGCTGGAGTGGTTTGCCATTTCCTTCTCCAGCTCATTTTACACATGAGAAGCTGAGGCAAACAGGGTGATGTGACGTGACCAGGGTCATACAGCTAGTAGGTGTCTGAGGCCGGATTTGAAATCAGGAAGATGAGTCTTCTTGACTCAGTCCAGCACTCTATCCATTGTTCCCCACAGCTGTTCTCCATCATTTTTAGGATCAATATATAATCCTCTGCTTTGACTTTGAAAGCCCTTCATAATTGGCTCCCAACTTAACTTTCTGAATCTGTTTTATATGATTCCTCTTTTTACACTCAGCATTCAGACTAGTCTTTTTTTTTTTAAAAAAAAGTATTTTTAGTTTGCAACACCCAATTCTACAAGTTTTTGAGTTCCAAATTTTCTCCCCTTCTCCCCCTCAAGACATCATATAATCTGATATAAGTTCTACATATATCTTCACATTAAACTTATTTACACAATAGTCAACTTGTAAAGAAGAATTATAACCAATGGAATGAATTATGAGAAAGAAGAAACAAAACCAAAAAAAAAGAAAAAAGAGGAGAGCCAATAGTTTGCCTTAATCTGCATTCAGACTCCATAATTCTTTCTCTGGATGTGCATAGCTCTTTCCATCATGAGTATTTTGGAGCTGTCTTTGAACTCTGTACTGCTGAGAAGAGCCAAGTCTATCAAAGTTAGTCATCACAGATAGCGTGTGTCTGTAGTCATGCATGATGTTCTCCTGGTTCTGCTCCCCTCACTTAGCATCAGATCACGTAAGTCTTTCCAGGTCATTATGAAGTCTGTCTGCTCCTCATTTCTCATAGCACAATAGTATTCCATTACATTCATATACCACAACTTGTTTAGCTATCCCCCAATTGATGGCCATTCCCTTGATTTCCAATTCTTTGCCACCACAAAAATTACTGCTATAAATGTACGGGTCCAGACTAGCATTTTTGACGTTACTCACACAACGCTCCAAGTCTGGTCTCTCTGCCTTTGCACTGGCTCTCCCCCATGCCTGGAATGTGCTCTCATCTCCACTTCTTACAATTCCTTGTTTTCATAAAAACTGTACTTAAATGCCATCATCCGTGTGAAGCTTTTCTGATAGCCCCACCTACTAGTGCTCTGCCCTCCCTCGAACTACTTTTTATTAATTTGTATATATTTGTTATCCACTAATATTTGAACTTGTCTCTCCAATAGAATGTAACCTTCTTGAAGAGAGGGATTTTCATTTTTTGTCTTGTTCTCCCCAGTGCTTAACACAGTGCCTGGTCCTTATTCCATGTCCTAATAAGTGCTTGTTGAGTGATTGATTGAAAAGCTAAAGAGTGTCTAGAGGAGGACGAATAGGATAATGAAGGAACTTAATGATTTATTTATGTTATTTTGGTAGAAATTAAGATTTTTTTGAAGAGGGAAGGCAGGGCAATTGGGGTTAAGTGACTTGCTCAAGGTCACACAGCTAGTAAGTGTGTCAAGTGTCTGATCCAGATTTGAACTCAGGTCCTCCTGACTCCAGGGCCAGTGCTCTCCTCATTGCGCTACCTAGCTGCCCTGAAATTAAGATTTTTAATGTTAAGGAGCATCTAATCCAATCCCTTGATTTTGTGGATCAGGAAACTGAAGTCAAGAGAAATAAAATATCTTGCCCAGGTACATGACAGAGCCAGGATTTGAACCCAGGTTTTATACTACCCAACCATTTTTATTTCAATTACACCATGAAGGGACTTCAGGGAATAATTAATCCACACATACTTCCCTTTTTTTTACCAGATGAAATGTAAGCCTTAATGATGGTTTTCTGAAGCTAGACAGAGCAGCTTTGCAAAGGTCACAGAAATGATTTCAGACTAGAATCTAGCTTAGAACACAGATTTCTTGACTGAGTCTAATATTCCTTCCAAATGTTCTCCATTGGACTACAAAGGGACACCTGTCAGAAAAATGAAGCCTCCCGATAAATCATACATTTCCCTGCTCTTTCCTAGTGTTCAGCAGGTAAAAATCTTGATGGGAAAAAGAAGTCACATGATTTACTTCTTTGATGAGATCCTCTTTGACAACAACAAAACTGACGTTATTATCTTCTCTTCGCAAAAGAGAAAAGTGAAGTTCAGAGAAAAATGAAGTGCTGGGGGTATTTAGCATCTCTGGGCCTCAGTTTCTTCATTTGTAAAATAAGGGGCTTGGACTGGATTTAATATTTTAAAATAAAGTTTTGTTGTATTTTTAGAAATGTAAGAACCATTCTTAGCCTGCAGGACATACAAAAATAAGGCAATGGTTAGATTTGGCCTTCAAGTCGTACTTTTCAAACCCCTGGACCTTGACTGTCTCTCCTAGCCCTAAGCCCTATGAACCTCCCACCTGCAAATCCCTTGGGTTAGTAAAGATGCAGTCTTCTCTCCCCTGCCCTCAGGCTGCTTCTTTCTAGAATCATAAGTGTAATGCTAATGGCATAGAAGATCTTCACTGCCATTTAATAGGCCCCACATGTAGCCCACTAAGGGAAGCTTAATTAGGGGAGGCTTGTTTGTAGGAAGGCTTTCACACCTTTTGCTAATTTCTAATTGGGCACTGGGTCACCAGCATTATAATGCCCTCTGCCTCTGCGAAAGGTATGTATACTCTGAGGTTAGCATTTTGCTTTGGGGGCTCACTCATTGCAAGAGTATTCCTGTGATTTGGCCAGATGAGACTCCCTGGCTTTGAAAACCCAGATGGTAACTATTTATGTATTGCTTTGGTCAGACAGTTGCATCTGTCTGTTGACCTGTGTTAATTTTTTCAGACAGTTAGAAGCCCTGTCCGTTGATCTGTGCTATTTTCTCTACTTGTAATTTCTGCTTGTAATCTCTTTGTATTTTCTCTGAAGTTCAGGGTGCTAACTTTTCCCTTGAACTAATTGAATGATATATGTGTTTAATTAAAGTATGATTGTTGACCCCTTTAAAAACCATCTTTCCTAACCTGTGCTAGCAGCCATCTTGGGTATGCTAGTGTGCTGTTAGTGAATTTTAAAGAATATTTTCCTAATCATGTGGTAGTCACGTCTTTCTGTTAGAATAGTCCATTTAGTGCTTTCCTTCACTATTACTAATATTTATTTATTTTTTTAAGCAGACAATTATGGGGCTCTGGAATAACATATTATTTCCCCTTAGTGCAGCGTTAGTTTCCTTCTGGTATACTCATTCACCTCAAACTAAAGTGTTTAAATGGAATTTGTGAATAAGAGCAATATTCTGAAGCTAACATTATGTAGGCTTTGTTTTACCTCAGAGTAATTTTGGTGCCGCTGTGATATATTATGGAAAATGAAGTCCTATAATGAAAACCCTGACAGAACATTAACTGAAAAAGCGCATGAGAACTGATTGTCCCAGTGAAATTAATGGGAAATCAGATGATGGGGGAGTTTGGGGGTGGCTGCAAATTAGTTTTCTGGTGGAGCCTGAGCTGTAGTATTCATAGAGTCTTGAGCTGGAGTGGACCTTAGGGGTCACACAATCTAACCGCTTCATTTTACAGCTGAGGAGGCAGAGAGAATCAAGGCCTGGGTTGGAGAGAGAAAAGTGCAGGTTCAAATCTTACATACAGGTTGGTAGGTATATGAAAACATAGAGATTCATTTTTTTTATTTCTAGCACTTAGCCCAATTCCTGGTACATCAGATATGCTTCATAATGATAATAAGGACAATGAGTAGCTAATATTGCCACAGTGACGACTATGTGCCCAAAACTGTGGTAAGAGCTGTACAAAAATTTTTCATTTGATCCTTATAATAAAACTGGTGGGCAGCTGCTATCATTATCCCTTTTTTAGAGTTGAGGAAACTGAGGCCAAGGTTTAGTGACTTGCCTAAGGCTACCCAGCTAAGTATCTGCAACCAAATTTGAACTCAGATCTTCCTGATTCCAGGCCCAATGGACCATTGTACCACTTAGCTACCTCAAGAATTAAAAAAAAAATACTGACTTGACTTAACCCCTTGGTGTCCTAAGCAACTCTTGAAGAACATGGTAAAAAGGAACTACAGATATGAATTGGAGAAGACAGTTTCTGAACCAGAAACTAATGACAAATAACAATCCAAGCAAATCTCAAAAAAGCAACAACGACAAATCAAGGCCCGGAAAGTTTACACGACTTGCCCAAGGTTACACAGAACGGGATCATAGATTTAGCGTTGGAAGGGACCTTAGAGATGATCTCGTTCAGTCACCTCATTTTACAAATGAGGAAACTGAGGCCCAGAGTCACAAAGATAGTAACAGAAATTCAAATTTAACGTGTCTTCTGATTCCACATCTCCATTAAGCTTAATTTATCAATCTTTCTGTTTCTCGCTTTCACGGCAATAGAAGTCAATGTATATGGATCTTTTGAGTTGGAAGGGCTATTAGAAGTCATCTGTAAAATAAGCTAGAGAAGGAAATGACAAACCGTTCCAGTATCTTTGCCAAGAAAACTCCAAATGGGGTCACGAAGAGTCGTGCATGACTGCAAAATGACTGAACAGCAACAAAGTCCAGGCTCCAGCTACTACAGAAATATCTCCTCAACATCCCTATTAGGTAATCTTAGCTTTCATTTAATACTTACAATTATGGGAAACTGATTCCTAAGGTAGCCTGTTCATGTGGATAATTCCAAGTATTAGAAAATTATTCTTGGTATTAACAAGAAACAAGCATATATATGATACTTTAGTTTGCAAATATAATTTCATTTTATTCTCACAACCATGCTGGGAGGGAGGTGCTATTATTATCTGCATTTTACAGATGGCGAAACATGAACACAAGGGTTAATAATGAAGAGCGAAAGGAGAAGAACTAAGAGAATATCGTGTATAGTAACAACGATATTGTTTTAAGAACAACTTTGAGTGAACAAGTCATTTTGACTATTATAAATACACAAATATAAATACACAAAGGACATATGAAAAAAGATGCTACATGCAACCAGAGAAAGAACTGATAAATAGAAGTATGTATAGAATGATTTTACATATATATATATATATATATACACATAGATAATAAATACGTATTTGAGTGTAATGGTAGCCATCCCTAGGGTGGGAGTGGGGAAGGAAGAATTTTTTTCTTCCCTTTCTGGAAAAATAAAGAAAAGTTACATGATAACTTTATTATATATTTAAAAGGAATAGAAAGTTGCACATAACAGGTCTGTAGTTTCATGCAAAATCATCTTTTCTTTATTTTACTATATTATGGAACTACATATTTTATTTCTTAAGCTCAGAATAAAATAAAATTTAAAAAAGAGGTACGACACTGCCAAAGGTCATACAAGTAGCAAGTGTCTGAGGTTGGGTTTGAATTTGGATATTCCTGACTCCAAATTTGGTGCTCTATCTGCCACACCACCCAGCTGCCATCTTGATTATCCTAACATCTACTTTAATGTTTTTTCTACCCACTGAAATTAGTTGTATCCTCTAGAAGACGAGCAACAAAAACCGAACCTGAACCCTGTTCTACATGACAGTACTTCAAACACTTCGAAACACAACAAATTTCCTCTTAACATTTCTTGCTCCACAGGAAATATCCCCAGTTCCTCCAAGCATTCTTCATGACATGGTTCCCAGTGTCCTCACTATCACGAGTCTTCAATATTCTTGGCTTTGACATGACAAGGCTTTTTTATCTAGAAGGTCTAGCCCAGGGTAGAGATGGAGATTTTCAATTGGAGCTAAATTCTCATTCACTCTGGTATTTCCTTTGAGCTAAACTTTTTTTTTTCTTTTTTTTTAAAATGCAATTTGTTTATTTAACATATTTGGTTTTCAGCATTGCTTTTCACAACAGTTTGAATTACAAATTTTCTCCCCATTTCTGCCCTCCCCCCCCACTCCAAGATGGCGTATATTCTGGTTGCCCTGTTCCCCAGTCAGCCCTCCCCTCTATCACCCCCCTCCCCTCTCATCCCCTTTTCCCTTCCTTTCTTGTAGGGCAAGATAAATTTCTACGCCCCATTGCCTGTGTATCTTATTTTTTAGTTGCATACAAAAAGTTTTTTTGTTTTTGAACATCTGATTTTAAAACTTTGAGTTCCAAATTCCCTTCCCTCTTCCCTTCCCACCCACCCTCCCTAAGCAGTTGAGCAATTCCACCTAGGCCACACATGTATTATTATGTATAACCCTTCCACAATATTCATGTTGTGAAAGGCTAACTACATTTTGCTCCTTCCCAACCCATCCCGCTTTATTGAATTTTCTTCCTTGACCCTGTCCCCTTTCCAAAGTGTTTGTTTTGATTACCTCCACCCCCATCTGCCCTCCACTCCATCATCCCCCTGCCTTTTTTTTTTTTTTATCTTCCTCCCTCTTCTTTCCTGTGGGGTAAGATACCCAACTGAGTATGTATGGTATTCCCCCTCAGGCCAAATCTGATGAGAGCAAGGTTCACTCATTCCCCCCTCACCTGCCCACTCCCCTCCTCTCCTAGAACTGCTTCCTCTTGCCACCTTTATGGGAGATAATCCACCCCATTCTATCTCTCCCTATCTCCCTCTCTCAGTAAGTTACTCTCTCATCCCTTAATTTCATTTTATTTCTTTTAGCTATCTTCCCTTCATCCTCAACTCACTCTGTGTCTGCTCTCTTTCTTTTACATATATATATATATATATACACATACATACACATACATACATATACACATAGATACATGCATACATACACATTCACTTATATATATACATAAACATATATATATATATGCATATATATATATATGCATATTCCCTTCAACTACCCTAATACTGAGGTCTCATGAATCATACTCATCATCTTTCCATGTAGGAATGTAAACAAAACAGTTCAACTTTAGTAAGTCCCTTGCAATTTCCGTTTCTTGATTACCTTTTCATGCTTCTCTTGATTCTTGTGTTTGAAAGTCAAATTTTCTATTCAGTCCTGGTCTTTTCACTGAGAAAGCTTGAAAGTCCTCCATTTTATTGAAAGTCCATATTTTGCCTTGGAACATGATACTCAGTTTTGCTGGGTAGGTGATTCTAGGTTTTAATCCTAGCTCCATTGACCTCCGGAATATCGCATTCCAAGCCCTTCGATCTCTTAATGTAGAAGCTGCCAGGTCTTGGGTTATTCTGATTGGGTTTCCACAATATTCAAATTGTTTCTTTCTGGCTGCTTGCAGTATTTTCTCCTTGATCTGGGAGCTCTGGAATTTGGCAACAATATTCCTAGGAGATTTCTTTTTGGGATCTATTTGCGGAGGCGATCGATGGATTCTTTCAATTTCTATTTTGCCCTGTGGCTCTAGAATATCAGGGCAGTTCTCCTTGATAATTTCCTGAAAGATGGTATCTAGGCTCTTTTTTTGATCATGGCTTTCAGGTAGTCCAATAATTTTTAAATTATCTCTCCTGGATCTATTTTCCAGGTCAGTGGTTTTTCCAAGGAGATATTTCACATTGTCTTCCATTTTTTCATTCCTCTGGTTCTGTTTTATAATATCCTGATTTCTCATAAAGTCACTAGCTTCCACTTGCTCCAATCTAATTTTTAAAGTAGTATTTTCTTCAGTGGTCTTTTGGACCTCCTTTTCCATTTGGCTAATTCTGCCTTTCAAGGAATTCTTCTCCTCATTGGCTTTTTGGAGCTCTTTTGCCATTTGAGTTAGTCTATTTTGTAAGGTGTTGTTTTCTTCAGTGTATTTTTCAGTATTTTTTTGGGTCTCCTTTAGCAAGTCATTGACTTGTTTTTCATGGTTTTCTCGCATCCTTCTTATTTCTCTTCCCAATTTTTCCTCTACTTCTCTAACTTGCTTTTCCAAATCCTTTTTGAGTCCTTCTATGGTCTGGGGCCAGTTCATGTTTTTCTTGGAGGCTTTGGTTGTAGGCTCTATGACTTTGCTGTCTTCTTTAGGCTGTATGTTTTGGTCTTCTTTGTCACCAAAGAAAGAATCCAAAGTCTGAGACTGAATCTGGGCGCGTTTTCGCGTCCTGGCCATATTCCCAACCAACTAACTTGACCCTTGAGTTTTTCAGTGGGGTATGACTGCTTGTAGATTACAGAGTTCTATGTTCTACGTTTGGGGGGGAGGTGCCAGCTCTGTCAGAGCCGCACTCCTCCTTCCCCAAGGACCCCCAGTCCAGACTGGGCTCAGATCTTCGGCAGGCTGTGCACCCCTGCTGTGATCCGCCACTTAATTCCCCTCACCAGGTGGGCCTGGAGCCGGAAGTAACAACAGCTGCAGCTGCCCCACCTCCGCTGCCCCCGGGGGCTGGAAGCCGAACCGCGAACTCCTTCCACTCCCGCAGCTTTTCCCACTAACCTTCTCCGCAGTCTTTGGTGTTTGTGGGTCGAGGGGTCTGGTAACTGCTCACGTATTCAGGGCGCTAGGGCCCCCTCCGCCCAGCTTCTGCTCTGGATCATCCACGCCGCTCAGGCTGGGCTCTGCTCCACTCCGTTCCCAGCTCCCAGCTCCCCGCTCCCAGCTCCGTGTGGAATAGAGCTCACCCCGAGACTATCCGGGCTGTCCTGGGCTGGAGCCCTGCTTCCCTCTGCTGTTCTGTGGGTTCTGCCGTTCTAGAATTGGTTCAGAGCCATTTTTATAGGTTTTTGGAGGGACTCCGGTACGGAGCTCACTCTAGTCCGTGCTTACCAGCCGCCATCTTGGCCAGAACCCGAGCTAAACTTTTCTACTCTCTCTTTCACTTAGATATATATGAAGGCAAAGGATGACCTTAGGAGTCAAGTCATGCTATCAGCATAATTCAAAGTAGGGCTTTCTTTTTGCATGTATTTTATATGTGTAAGGAAAGCAAATACAGATGGAGGAGAGGTAGGAGTTCATCTTAAACGTATAAATTCTTTTCGTCTCACTTCCTCCTGCTAGTCAGCCCCAAATACTTTATAATATGGTAACTGGTGGGAAACTCAGATGAGGTAGGTGGAAAGGATAAGGTAGAGAAGAAGATGATTTTTGACAGGGCAAAATTTTCAGTTCCTCCAAAATCAGATATTAGGTAGATACATATTCTGCTTTTTATTTAGGGGGAACTCTACTCCTTACCACTGCTTCAGGGGAAAGTTAGCTCATGAAAACAAACAAAAAACCGTAAGATCAAAAACTAGTCCTTTAAAGTTCATTTTATCCAACTCCCTCATTGAAGTTCAATGACTTTCTCAAGGTCATGCAGGGAATAAATGACAGAACTTGGATTTGAAATTAGGTCTTTTAATGAAAAGTTCAGCACTATTTCTACTGCGCCGCATTACTCATCAACAATCCATATCTTTAGCGATATATTGAGCTACTAGGATTATTATAACTAAGCAACAAAACTGCTGCTGCTCATGTGGTGTTTCATGGTTTGGAAAATGCCTTTTACATATATATATATATATATATATAAGTGCTCTAGTCATTATCCTAATCTTACTGACAAATAAACTGAGGTTGGGGGAGGTTTCAAGTGACTGGCCTAAGGTCACACAGCTGGTAAGCACCAGAAGCATCCAGATGTGGTCTGCCAAGGACGGCAATTTCAACATCCTATCGTGGCAAAGAACCCTGGATGTGGCATTGGGGGACTTGAATCCAAGTCCTGACTGCCCTTAGCTGGTAGCCTTGGCCAAATCACAACTTCACTGAGCTTTATTTTCTCTACTTAATGGGAATAATGACACATACTACCAACCTTACATGATTGATGTAACTAAAATACTTCATAGATGTCAAAGTACAATGTAGACTAGATGATGAAATATTTTGTAGTTGTGTAAGATCTGGTTCAAATTCTTTGTAATGATGACAATTTTAAGAATCCTTCCTCTGGTACTTACTACTTGTGGGACCTTATATAAGTTATTTAACCTTTGTGGGCCTCCATCTCCTCACATGTATTGGACTAGGAATCCTCTAAGGTTCCTTCCAGCTACAGATCTATGATCCTATGATCTTGTGTATGTATATATTGTATGTGGGTACACATATACACACACGTGTATCTTGCCTGATTTCATGAGACCACTTTTGATCACCGAAGTACAGAAGTCTCCAACCCATTCTTGAGTCACTTGCTATTATAATCAAGTCAAGTCAAATCAACAGGTATTTATTAAGCACTTCCTATGTGCTAGACACTGTATTAAGTGCTAGGGATACAAAGAAAGGCAAAACAAACAAACAAAAAAATCAATTCATGCTCTCCAGGTGGTCACAGTCTACAGGGGGAGACAACATGCAAGCAAGTATATACAAACAAAACAGATTCAAGACAAATTAGAGATAATCTTGAGGGGGAGGGGAAGTAGGATTAAAGAGGATTGGGAAAGGCTTCTTGCAGAAGGTGGAACTTTAGCTGAGACTTGATGGAGGCCTGGGAAACCAGGAAGCAGAGAGTTCCAGAAGATAGGGCAAATCCAGAGGATTTGATATTTGGTCCTGGAGGGAATAGGGATTCACTGACATTCATTGAATGGGGGAGCAGTGACATGGCTAGACTTGCGCTTTAGACCAATTCAATAGCTGAATCAAATTGGATTGGAGTAGGGAGAAACGTGAGGCAGAGAGACCAACCAACAGGCTGGTAAAATAGTCCAGGTGATGAGGTGATAAAGGCCTGGACCACGGCGGTGGCATTGCCATAGGTAGAAACAACAAAACTTAGCAACAGTTTAGACAGATGGGGGTGACAGAGACTAAGGAGTGACAGATGACAAATGAATTGTGAGCTTGGGTTTTATTCAGAGGATGTCTTCAACAGTAAGAAAAGTTAGGAAGAGGGCAGAGTTTGGTGGGGAGGGATCAAGGAAACTTAATGAGTTCGGTTTAGATATATTGAATTTAAAATATCATAGGGACATCCATTTCAAAATGTCCAGTAGGCAGTTGGAGTTACAAGATGGGAGGTCAATAGAGAGGTTAGGGCTTGATAAATAAATCTCAGAATCATCTGCATAGAAGATGGTCATCAAATCCATGTCAACTGTTGCCATCGCAAGAAGAATAATATAGGATGAATTTTTGGTTAGTTGTGGGTTGTAATGGAAAATATGTGAGATTCCCTTCATGTCTACAATTCTGTCTTTGGAAATCCTTGTCTGCAATACTCCATACAAGTGGTCATCCAGCCTCCCCTTAGACCACCTGAGCAGTACGTCCCACTTTTGGACCACTCTAATTGTTATGAATTTTTCTTATATATTAAACTGAAAAGTGCTTTTCTGGAACCTCTACCTGTTGTTCCTAGTTCTGGCTCCTGGAAAAAAAGCAGAACACGTTTTTTCCCTCTTTTCCAGCTCCACCTTTGATGACAGAGATCCAAAAAGCTCCATGGCCCTTCCTTTTCCTTTCTTTTTCTATATAACATTTTCTGAAGTCTGAACAAAACTTCCAACCTCCCAATAAAGGCATTGTTTCCTCTGTTACTTCATATTCTTCTTTTATTTGTTTTCTCTTTGAATGTTTCTTTTCTTCTCCCAAGGAACACTTTGCTATCCTTATTTACCTGGAAAGCATATATGTTTTCCTCTAACCTGTTCATTTACTTCTTCAGTAGGGATCCCAACTTGTATTTTGTGCATACATAGCTATTATCTGACACCCAAAGAGACATAAACATTACATGTTCTTGGAATTGTAGGGCCATAGATTTAGAGCCAAAGGGATCTTAGAAGTAATAGAGTCCAGCACTCCCATTTAACAGATGAAGGAACTGAGGCACAGACTGATAAATGACTTATCCAACCAATGTCACAGAGCTAGTAGGTGTCTGAGGTGGAATTTGAACCCATTTCTTCTTGACTAATTGCAAAACTAGCCTTGCCTGTTGTGTTTGCTCAGAACTAAGATTTTCATTTCTCTCTCCCTGTTGTGTCTAATAGTGTGGCTATCTGGTATTGCAAACTCCCTCTTTGCCATTCTTCTCCAGCCTCCATTGTGAAGGACTCCACAGTGAGGTTTGTCTATATTACTTTCCTCTTAGGCTTTTTCAATGTTTTTTTCTTTCTCCACATCTTTTCATGAAAACTGTTCTATGTCATATTGTTTCTTAAATAATCACATTTTGAAGAATGATTGGGTTGACGGTGGCAACATAGCATGTAAAATAACAATGTATTTGCTGAAATAATTGTAAAATAAATTGCGTCTGCATGACTCCCTGGTGTTCATCTTTATCCAATGAAACAGTGTCCCTTCTATCCTAGTGCTAAAGGACAATTTAAACATTTATGCTGTGTGCTGCCGACACATCTATAATGTTGCCATTCAAAATTCATTAGACAGAGGCTGTGAATAGTTTTAAAACTGCGGTTCCAATTTGACAGCGGAGAATTTCATTAACTTTGGGGCAACACAATTATACAACCAGTCTCTGGAGACAATTCCACAATTGACTCGGTGATTTTATGAAAATGTTGTTTCATGCACAGTTTTTTCCTCTCTTCCAAAGCTTTCTTACTCAGACAGGTCCCCAAAGGTGCATCACAGTGAGAGCAGATAGAGAAGTTTGTGAAAATTACAGCCATACTCAAGATACATAAGAGGGACATGGTAATGCCTGGAAGCAGAAAATTTTGGATTTAAGTAGGGCTCTAGTTCATGCTGGTTCAGTCTATGTTACAAGAAACTGGATTTTGGGATTTTGTTTAGGATATCATACCCTCATCTCATGGCAAAATATGCCCACGGTATGGGAGGCAGATAGGACAAATTAAGTTAGCACTTATTTAAAACCCCAGCATACTATCAAATTCATGTAATTTCAAAACACATAGAATTTTCTTATCACTTAAAACTGTTCCCTTGAAAAAAAAGAGTTTATATTTCCACATTTGGATTCATTTTTTAAAAAATAATTTTGTCCTCTTCATTTGAATTTCCACCTATGTCCTAAACAGTGTTTGGGTTAAGTAAGTGAATGAATGAAAAACCATTGGCACTTGCTATGTACTAAGTGAGGAAGCTAGGTAGCTCAGTGGATAGAGCATTGGGATAGAGTCAGGAAGACCTGAGTTCAAATCCAACCCTCCTATACTTATTAGCTGTGTGTCCTTGTGCAAATCACTTAGTCTCTGTTTACCTTAATCCATTAGAGAAGAAAATGGCAAACAACTCCAGTATCTTTGCTAAGAGAACCCCATGGACAGTATTGGCATGCTATGGTCCACAGGGTCACAAAGAAAAGAACATGACTGAATAGCAAATATGCTAAGCTCTAGGGAAACAAACAGAAAACTGAAACATCCCTTGCTCTCAAGAGGGTCACACTTTTAAAATTGAATTTCTTCCAAATCATTTTTTATTGCTATCTTTTTTAGTATTACTAAAAATTTTCCCCAATATCCTTCTCCTCTCCATATAACAAACAATATTTTTAAAGAAAAAATTGGCAAAACTGATCAATACATAAAAATATCTGAAAACATGTGGATTGTTCCGTACTAATGTATGAGCATATGCAAAGGGGTGGGGATATCTTCTCATATCTCTACTTTAGAGTCATACCTGATCTTTGGCATTTTGCAACATTCACTTTTTACTGTGCTATCACCAAAAAATATATTGAAACAAAGCAAACGTCTTCTTATCACTGACCTCCTTGGGGTCATAAGCTCAGTATATGAATTTCTGGATCAAAGGTAATCCTCATTATGGATAATTGGGAAAATTAAAGATATAAGAATGAAAGAAATGTCATAACTAAGAGATTGAAAACACAAAATTGAAATATATACCTTGTTTGAGTACCTAATCCCAAATGCAGAAGATGCAGGAATATGTTGACTTCATTATTTGATTTGGGCTTGTTTCTAATGACTCTGATTCATAGTGTGTGCCATGCTATCAAATTTGAAAAAGAATTGCTTTAGTATATTATAGTTTCACCTTTACCATACAAAGAATTTACTTTAAAATTGACTTCATCTTGGTTAAGAATCTCAAGAGAATCAATGACAAAAAAAGGAAAAGAAGGAAGCCTAGTAGTACCAGATCTTAAACTACACTATAAAGCTACCATTAAAGAAATAACCTGGTAATAGATAAGAAATAGAGTGGTTGATTAGTGAAACAGATTAGGTACACAATATATAGAAGCAAATGAGCTCAGTAACCTAATGTTTAATCAAACCTAAAGATCCCAGGCAGAGATCAATGTCTCACACTGTATGCCGAGGTAAGCTCAAAATAGGTACGTGATTTAGATGTGAAAGGTGACATAAAGCTGGGACAACTTGTATGAACTGATGCGAAGTGAAGTTAACCAGGAGAACAATGTACACAATAACAACAATATTAGAAAGATAATCAACCTTGATAGACAATAATCCCGAGCAATGACCCACCACAATTGCAAAGGACCCATGATGAAACAAGTTATCTACTTCCAGATAAAGAATTGATGGACTAACCGTACAGATTGAAACATTTTTTTCCTCTTTTTTGCTTTTTTTTTTTGGAGAGGAGGCAGAATTGGGGGGAGCACAGCTAATGTGGAAATTTGTTTTGCATGATTATATTTGTAATGGGTTTTCTTTTTCTCTTTTTTTTCAATGGATGTGGGAGGGTAGGGAAAGGGAGATAATTTGGAATTTAAAATAAAATAATAGAATAAAAATAAATTTTAAAAAGAGAATATTAAAAAATAAAATTGACTTTGTTTTGTTTGTAATTAATAATTTTGCTAGCATCATGACACCATTCCTTCAAATATTAGTTTATTTAAGTAAGGTAAAAATACATTTTTAAAAAATGAACCATCTTACAAGATCATAGAGGATTTTAGAAGTCATTAAGTCTGACTCCTTCATTTTATAGATGAGGAAGCTGAGGTCCAGTGTGATTGTAGCTTGTCCACATTCACATAGCTAGGGTATGCATTTAGACAGCTAAGTAGCTCATTTGATCTGGAGTCAGGAAGACCTGAGTTCAAATACCACTCAGACACTTACTAGCTATATGACCATGAACAAGTAATTTAACCTCCTTTTACCTCAGTTTCTCCTTATGTAAAATGGGGATAACTTCCCACAGTTGTGAGGATAAAATGAGGTAATTGTTGGTAAACCAATTTTGTAAATCTGAAAGTGCTATATAAATGCTAGCTATTAATGGAATGCTAGCTATATCATTGAAATTGAATTCAAACTAAGGCCAATATTCTATCCTCTACACCAGTGAAGTCAAACTCAAATTAAAATGGGGGTCAACTGTATATAAAGGTATAGCAGGATCCCAACTTAATGATGGCATATTGATTTAGAAAATGACACATTAATATTATCTATGGTTTATTATATTTTTATTTATTTTGTTAAATATTTCTTAATTACATCTTAATCTGGTTTAATCTCACCTCTGCTCTATGCTATGCGGCCTCTTAGTGATCATTACATGCTGAATATCTATTTCCAATATCATCCCCCCATTAGAGACCATTTTGATAGCAAACAACCCAACCCATTCCTTTTACTAAGTAAGACATTGGTAAAGTAATTCTATCCAGTTCAAATGTTTTCTGAAACTTTTTAATTTTTGGAAAGCAGCTTTATGTTATAGTATATCATTAACAGGAGGCATAAAATCATTTCAAATTATTTTGCTGCTAGATTTTGTTCAAGTTTAATTTACATTGAAAGCCAGGAGAACTATTTAAAACCATACAATCTCCTTGGTGATTTCTGAGGTCCCACCCAGCTATAAAATTTTATACTTACCCATTAGCTACATATCAAGGCAGCAGGGTTCGGGGGTGGGGATTCTTGGTTTGGAGTCAGAAAGAGCTTGGTTCAAATCCCAGGTATTTAAGTTATTAATTACATGTCATGGGGCAAATCTCTTAATCTCTCTGATCCTCATTTCCTCATCTGTAAAGCCAGAGCAATACCTGTCACAGGTATCTCCTAGGGTTATTATAAAGAATAAAAGAAATAATGTATATAAAGAACTTTGTCATCTTTAAAACACTCTTTCAATGTCAATTAATATTAGTAGTAGGGAAGAAGAATTTTCTCTCATCCATTCTTCCTGTTTCACTGAAGAGAATGCACATGTAAGGTGGTGATGGGGGCAGTGTATAACCATGGTGCAGGTGCCTAAATAGGGAGTGCCTATATCTCCTGAGAGAAAATCGATTCTTTCATTGTGTATATTTGCACTACAGGAAGAATTCTCATCGACTTGAGTCAACTTCAGAGGGAGCTGAGTGCACAAAGGAGTCTAGGAGAGTGAATAGCCTCTTAAATCTTTCATAGGCCTGGATATATATGATGCTCTGGGGAACAAAATGTTGCCAGGATTGTAACGTAGAGGTGAAATCTCAGTGTTCAAACTCAACAATAGCTTAAGTGGAAAATCTTACAAAGTAGGTAATAGATTTGTTTCTCCATAGGGAAGAAGATTTTTTTCATTGAATGCCCAAGCATGCACTTTAAATTCCAAAGGAAATCTCCTAGGACATGCTTTCTTTCTTGTGGTTGAAAGTCTTTGCTATGATTTATGGAGTAAACACAACAAAGTTTTAGCAGTCCATCATTACCAGATAGGAAAATTAAGGTGTTAGGGCTACACAATGAGGATGATGATGACGACGATGATGATGATACTGATAATGAGAGGCAGTGTGGGATAGAGCAGAGGTATCACACTAAAACTCCCCAGAGTATGAACCAAATAAAAATGTAAATGGGAAATATTTAACAAAATAAATAAAAGTACAGTACAACATAGATGATGTTATTTTGTGGTTTTCTAAGCCAATATCCTTCCACCAGTGAAGTGTTTCTGTTTGAATTTGATACCAATGGTGTAGAGTCTAGAGATCTGGCTTCAGAGTCAAGAGGACATAGGCTGAGGTCCTGCCTCTAATATATACTGGATATAGTACCTGGTCCTGGACAAGTGACTTGACCTTTCTGGGCCTCTGGTTGACTCTCTAAGACTTCAGTTTTTTGAAAAAGATGATGATCTGAAGTCGGAGAGGAAGTTCCTCTCTGGGAACTCCTGACACTTATAAAAACAAGGTATGATTTTAAAAAATAATATAATGAGTTGACATTTTAATCTGACTTGACTCTTACTTTTAACTTTATTTTACTTTAATATGACTTTAAATTTCCGTAAGAAGAAAATACATGTGATTTTTGAAAACTACTAGAACACTCAAACTGAAAAAATAAACATTTTAAAAAGAAAAACACACATGTTTTATTGGCTTATTAGTATAAAGATCTTTTAATGCTTTCTAAGTTGTTTTCCTTTACAGAATTGTAGTTGTTATATCAGTTGTCCTGGTTCTGCTCACTTCACTTCTGCATGAATTCATAGAAGTCCTCCCAGGCTTCTCTGAATCTATTGCTTTTCTCAGTTCTTAGAGCACAATAATATTCCATTACATTTGTTATTTTAGTTGGTGGTCAACCCACTTTGTTTCTAGTTCTTTGATACAACTATAAGTTCTGCTAGAAATGTTTTTGTTCTTATGAGTTCGTTACTTTTTTCTTTGATCTCCTTGGGGTTTAAGCCTATTTTTGGCCATGTCACTGTATTGGAGGGTATGTACAGTTTGATGACTTTTGGAGGACAGTTCCAAATAACTTTTTAGAATGTCTTGATCACTGCAGACCTCCAGCACATTAGAGTGCATGTTCTTTTATTTATTTGTTTGTTTGTTTGTTTATTTAATATTTTTAGTTTTCAGCATTGATTTTCACAGGAGTTTGAATTACAAATTTTCTCCCCATTTCTACCCTCCCCCCACTCCAAGATGGCATATATTCTGATTTCCCCATTCCCCAGTCAGCCCTCCCTTCTGTCACCCCACTACCCACCCCAACCCCTTTTCCCTTACTTTCTTGTAGGGCAAGATAGATTTTTATGCCCCATTGCCTGTATATCTTATTTCCTAGTTGCATGCAAAAACTTTTTTTTGAACATCTGTTTTTAAAACTTTGAGTTCCAAATTCTCTTCCCTCTTCCCTACCCATCCACCCTCTTTAAGAAGGCAAGCAATTCAACATAGGCCACACATGTGTCATTATGTAAAACCCTTCCACAATACTCATGCTGTGAAAGACTAACTATATTTTGCTTCTTCCTACCCTATCCCCCTTTATTCAGTTTTCTTCCTTGACCCTGTCCCTTTTCAAAAGTGTTTGCTTTTGGCTACCTCCTCCCCCATCTGTCCTCCCTTCTATCATCTGCCCTTTTTTATCCCCTTCCCCCTACTTTCATGTGGGGTAAGATACCCAATTAAGTGTGTATGTATTCAATCCTCAGGTCAAATCTGATGAGAGCAAGATTCACTCATTCCCCCTCACCTTTCACCTCTTCCCTTCCTACAGAGCTGCTTTTTCTTGCCAATTTTATGTGAGATAATTTATCTATCTCTCCCTTTCTCCCTCTCTCAATATATTCTTCTCATCCCTTAATTTGATTTTATTTTTTTAGGTATCATCCCTTCATATTTAACTTACCCTGTGCCCTCTGTCTATATATACATATATATATATATGCATATATATATATACATACATATATATATATATATATATATATATATATATATATATATATATGTACATTCCCTTCAGCTACCCTAATACTGAGGTCTCATGAATTATACACATTATCTTTCCATGTAGGAATGCAAACAAAAGAGTTCAACTTCAGTAAGTCCCTTGTGATTTCTCTTTCCTGTTTACCTTTTCATGCTTCTCTTGATTCTTGTGTTTGAAATTCAAATTTTCTATTCAGCTTTGGTCTTTTCACTGAGAGAGCTATTGAAAATCCATATTTTGCCTTGGAGCATGATACTCGGTTTTGCTGGGTAGATGATTCTTGGTTTTAATCTTAGCTCCATTGACCTCTGGAATATCATATTCTAAGCCCTTTGATCCCTTAATGTAGAAGCTGCTAGATCTTGTGTTATCCTGACTGTGTTTGCACAATACTCAAATTGTTTCTTTCTGGCTGCTTGCAATATTTTCTCCTAGATCTGGAAACTCTGGAATTTGGTGACAATATTCCTAGGAGTTTTCTTTTTGGGATCTATTTGAGGAGGCGATCGATGGATTCTTTCAACTTCTATTTTACCCTCTGGCTCTAGAATATCAGGGCAGTTCTCCTTGATAATTTTTTGAAAGATGATATCTAGGCTCTTTTTTTGATCATGGCTTTCAGGTAGTCCAATAATTTTTAAATTATCTCTCCTGGATCTATTTTCCAGGTCAGTGGTTTTTCCAATGAGATATTTCACATTGTCTTCCACTTTTTCATTCCTCTGGTTCTGTTTTATAATATCCTGATTTCTCATCAAGTTACTAGCTTCCACTTGCTCCAATCTAATTTTTAGGTAGTATTTTCTTCAGTGGTTTTTGGACCTCCTTTTCCATTTAGCTAATTCTGCCTTTCAAGGCATTCTTCTCCTCCTTGGCTTTTTGGAGCTCTTTTGCCAGTTGAGCTAGTCTATTTTTAAGGTGTTATTTTCTTCAGCATTTTTTTTGGGTCTCCTTTAGTAAGTAATTGACTTATTTTTCATGGTTTTCTCCCATCACTCTCATTTCTCTTCCCAATTTTTCCTCTACTTCTCTAACTTGCTTTTCCAAATCCTTTTTGAGCTCTTCCATGGCCTGGGACCAGTTCATGTTTTTCTTGGAGGCTTTGATGTAGGCTCTTTGACTTTGGTGACTTCTTCTGGCTGCATGTTTTGGTTTGCTTTGTCACCAAAGAAAGATACCAAAGTCTGAGTCTGAATCTGAGTCTGTTTTCACTGCCTGGCCTTTTTCCCAGCCAACTACTTGACCCTTAAGTTTTTCGTTGGGGTATGACTGCTTGTAGAGTAGAGAGTACTTTGTCCTAATCTTGGGGGGCTGCACTGTTGTTTTCAGAGCTATTTCTACACAGCAAGCTCTGCCACACCAGCACTCCTCCTCCCCCAAGAACCACCAACCCAGACTGCACTCAGATCTAAGCAGGCTCTGCACTCCTGCTCAGATCTGCCACTTAATTCCTCCCACCAGGTGGGCCCGGGCCCAGGAGCAACTGCAGCTGTAGTCCTCAGAGCTACATCACATCCACTGTCCCTGGGGCAGTGGCTGAACCATGAACTCCTTTCAGTCTGTACCAGCAGCTTTTCCCACTAACTTTCTCTCTTATTGTTAGTGTTTGTGGGTTGAGAAGTCTAGTAACTGCCACAGCTCACCGGTTCAGGGCACTAGGGCCTGTTCCTTCTGGCTCCTGGTCTGGTTTGTCCAGGCACAGTCCATGCTGGGCTCTGCTCCCCTCCATTGCCAGCTCTGTGCTATAGACCTTAACCAGCGACCAGCCAGGCTGTCCTGGGCTAGAGCCCTGCTTCCCTCTGCTATTCTGTGGGTTCTGCAGTTCTAGAATTTGTTCAGAAACATTTTTTAATTGGTGTTTGGAGGGTCCTGGGGGAGAGCCCTAGGCAAGTCCCTGCTTTCTAGCTGCCATCTTGGCTCTGCCCCTCCCCAGAGTGCCTGTTCTACTATACTCTTTCAAATAATTGATATTTTCATCAAATTTTCCAATCTGATGGGCATGAGGTAGAACTTTGAAGCCATTTAAATTTGTATTTGAATTTTAAGGCACCTATTAATAAGGCCTGGTACATAGTAAGTGCTATATAAATGTAGTATAAATATATATAATATATAATACATATATAAATATTAATAAATATAATATAAAATATAAAATAAATATTATTATTGTAATGATGATGAGGACTAGGATGATGAAAATGACAGTGGTGATGATAACGATTTGCCATATTTTTCAAATACTTTTTGGATACCTTGCCTTTCTTCCTTTGAGAACTGTCTGTTCATATCCTTTGACCATTTTCTATCAGAAAATAACTCTAGTTCTTAAATAGTTGTTTCAATTCCCTATGTAACTTGAATATCAAGCTTTTATTAGAGAAATTTGCTTCAGGGACATTTCCCTAATTAACTCTATCCCTTTTAATGCTATACACATTTATTTTGTCTGTGAAAAAAAATGCAGTTTGTCCTGCACAATGGATTTCATTTTGGAGGCTTTACAACAAGGGGCCTTCATTTTCTAAGAAGCCCAATGACATCATGAAGGTGATGTCTTAACTTGTATGTGAATAGGGCCTGCAGCCCTATCTGGCCTGTTTTTGTAGCCTGTGAGCTAAGGGCAAGATTTGGCCCTCAGATCGTAGTTTACCTGCTTTGTGCAAATGCTTTAGTTTTAGAATGTTTTCCCCCCTTTTAAGCTAGAAAGAATGGTTTTAGTGTAGGACCTATGTGGATTCCTGTTTCATTTGTATCAATGTAGGTTATCTAACTCCAGAGCGAGCAAATTTTTTGTTGTTGTTTCACTATACTTGGAATAAGTGGCAGATACGTGATAGAAGCTCAGGACCTTTCCTCCAAATCCAATGTTCTCTCCTTTCCAGAACATCTTGGGAGTCATTCTTTAAATATCACCAGTTGTTTCTATTGATAGTTTATCTGATCCTTTTTATTTAGGAGGCCTGAGGCACTGGCAGTCCCATATTTACATCCATAGTTGCACATACCTTCCAACGGCTAAGTGTGCTGGGAGTTGGGGTCAGGGAGGAGAAAAAGTAAGCTCTCTGGCTCTACCCCTTTGTGAGTATATTGCCTATTCTCACAGTCTAGGGGTATAATCTAAGTGGGTTTGCCCAATAATTCTTTTGGCTTAGCTTGGCTTTCACCCACCAGGAAAACTGCTCTCTTCCCTTCATTCTGCATTTCAGTAGAAGCTAATTATGGTCACCTGTAGCTCCAAGAAGTTGTAGCTTATGCAATGGCTATGTCCTGGTAAAACCATCTCAGCAGATGAGGTTGAGGGTAATTGACAGGCCTGAAACCCATAGATGAGTTAGGAGGATGCCTACTCTAAGCATATGAAGGCTTTCCCAAGTGGAAGGGGTGGATAAGAACAATTTTTTGCAGCAGCCATGAAGGTGACTGAAGCAGATGCTGTGGAGCACTTAGAGTTTGATCAGAGATAGAAGACACCAATGTCATCCATTGAGTTCTGGGCCATTGCCCATTGTTCTGATTTTTGTGTTGCCGCCGGACTTTGATTATTTTAGAAGAGTGAGTCTATCAACTTTGCACAACTCAGCCTCACTTAAATCCAATTCACATGCAAGTTAAGACATCACCTCCATGATGTCATTGATCTTCTTTGAAAATGAAGGATAAACAACAATCATGGTAAAATGGAGCCTATCACATAAGTATAACTCAACAGTATATGGTCTTTTATATTCATGGTAGTCAAGGGAATAAGCCAACTATATTAAAACAGGGCCGCATAAGCTATGGGGCAGCTAGTGCTAGGTCTGGAGTCAGGAGACTCATCTTACTGAGTCTCAAAACTTCAAGTCTTCAAATCTGACCTCAGATACTTACTAATAGTATGACCCTGGGCAATTCATATAACCCTGTTTGTTTCTGTTTTCTCATTTGTAAAATGAGCCAGAAAAGGAAATGGCAAACTACTTTAGTATCTTTGCCATGAAAGCCCCTAATGGGACCATGAAGATTCAGACAGAACTGAACAACGGCATAGGTTGTTTATGGATAGGTTCCTTATAGACAGAGGCAACAGGGATTCCTAACTTTTTTTGGATATGTCATGTACCCCTTTAGTATCCTGGTAAAACTTATAGATCCTTTCTCAAAATAATGTTTTTATATACATAAAATAAAATACATTGGTATTTATCACTGTGATATTACTCTAGAAATTACTGTAGCATCATTTTAAAATCTTTCTTAATTGGCCAAAACCTGTGATTTTAATTGTGTGGAGAACTCACAGGATGAAAATTGTCCCTCAGGCAAGGACAGAAATTTGTCTATAACTTAAGGTATTCAATAGTTTACTGGAATAGTGAAAGATTAAGTGAATTCTCTATGATTACATGACCAGTATGCGATAACAACAATACTTGACCACGTGTCTTTCCTGGATGGAATGGTCTTCTATCCACTGTTGCATGTCGTCTCACTTACCTTATGGGAGAAAAATGACACAAAACACTAAGGAACATTACTAAGATGTAATGCCGCACCTTTTGAGATACACTGCCTTCCTTTGGTCAACAGAATTGTCAGCCGAAAAGGAGTACTATTTTATGGCTATGTTCTGCTGGTGAGCATAGATGGTGGCCAGAGGTGCACTATTGATTGCTTCCTTCACTTTGTGTCTCTGCTACATTCTCAAGAAGTATGACAAAACACTAATGTCAAATTGAGAAAATGCTTCCATTACTTTTGCTGTTGGAGGAGCATCATCACAGCTTATCAGTATGTCAGTGCTGCATTGACCCAATTGCAGTCTGGACCTTGTATAAGGAAGGTATTGTGATCTCAATTAGAGGACCAAGAATCCACCTTGACCTATTTTTAGAGATCTTAGCAAAGGCTAACTTTTTTTTTGGTAAAAATGAATGGAGAGTAGGTATAGGTAGAAAGGTATCCAGTGTACAATCCCATTTGGTGAGCTAGTCTTCAAAGTCTTGATACAACTGGGCAAAATAAATTTTAAGACTTTGCCTCATTGATAACTCAGTAGGACTAATTCCTATTGTAGAAAATCGGGCAAAGATGAACAATTAGAAAACTGGCAGGTCTCACTGGCCAGTCTCTTCCAACAATGCCCTTCCGGGTTTCTTTAATCACTTGCACCACTTTTTCAACCCAACTGTTTGCTTGAGTGTGGTGAGACATAATGATGGCAACTGAGATAAAAAAAAACACGTATTCACACTTAAACTCTGTAAAGTCTGTATTTGCTTCAAATACAGACTCGGTGTTGAAAGTGATGGTGTCTGGCAATTTTCGGGTTGCAAAAACTAGAGGCAGTTCTATGATAATTTTGAGAGAAGGTTTAAAATGGAGAACGATATGGGTTGGACATATGATTTCATTGATATAGGGAATTCCCAGGTGAGGAAACTCCGTTCACCAATGCAACTTAATATCTTCTCTATAGCTTATGGCATTTGACTCTCCTTTTATTCCTAGCTTTTCTTTTTCATGTAGCACCTTGTGCATCTGTATGATGAAAGAGCCCTTTCCCCTCACTCCACTTCAGAATAGGCATAGATACTCTCAACTGCTTTCTGTCTTCCCTGAGGACATTTTTAATTAGCTGCTGAGCCAGAACTCATACTCATAAAGGGGCAATTCCTTACCTCCAGATATATTTTTCCTGGAAGGCTCAAGGGACAAGGACAAATCTCTGAGCTCTACATGCCCTAACCTCTAGGCAATGAGCTCATGGCCTTCTAGGCCATCCAGTGTCAGGGATGGGACCACCTTCTGTTTGTGTCTTCTTTCCTTTGGTACCGGACCTTGTGATATTTCTAAAGCCATTTGGTATTTTTCCCTCTTCCTGGGAACTGCATCAATAGATATTAACTCCTGGAACAGTTGCACTAGAAACAAAGGTATATTGTCCTAGAGGGAAAGAGTTGCAGGCAGAGAGAGAGACCTCTGAAAGAAATAACCCTCTTGACACTAATTAGACTGATTTCAATGGAGATGGAATGTAAAATATATAAAGAGGAGCACCGTTTCTAGTGTCCCAATGGAATTTAATATTAACTTTACCACCGATTATGATCATTCTACAATTCTTCATTGCTTAATGTTCCATTTTCTGTGTATGGGAATAAAACTGCCTGTCCCATACTGGATTAATGTTTGTATTCTGTATATCTTTTTATTTTTCTGCTCCCCTCAAGGGGAAGGACTCCTTAGACTAAAGGCAATTTCAGAATTGTCTCTCAGAAACCTGAGGTGGGAATAGAATTTAAACATGGAAACTAAGGATAGGCAACCCCCAGCAATCAACCCAGGGCAAATCTAGAGGGCAGGCAAAGGATGGGCATTGGCAAAGACCATCACCAGCTCCTGTGAGCTCAGCCTAGCAGTGCCTGTCTAGACTGGCTAGTTTTATACATGACACAACAGTAATCAGCAAGGAAAAAAAGGATTTTTGAGAAGGCCCGGTTGTTGTGGGCAGGGCTTCTTTCTATTAACCCGGCTGTAATATGATCCTAGAGTCATTCTGTCCAAAGCTAAATCAATCTTTAGCTTATACCCTTGAAAGGTAAACATTGATTAAGTATACCACCTGCATTTGACAATTATTCTCCCCTACCGAAATCTTTTAACCCTGGCAAGAGCACTCAAATGGGTTTCCTGACTATGAATTAATGCAGGTCAAGGGTTTCTGAGAGATTTCAGTGAACAGCATAATAAAACCAGCAAGAACCTGAAGTTTAGATTATACTTTTAGATAATAATAGTTCTACAAAAGAATCATATTTTGGGGTAGTCAGTTAAAAGTTCATGATCCCCAATAGTTATCAAAGTAAGCTGTTGTCAAAAAAGCTCTGACAATTTTCTTTCTGTTTGCTTTCCCCCCCTCAAGTTGGCAGCAGTAACAAAGCACTTGTTGTCTCTGCTGTTTGTGTCAGTTTTAAATCACCAATGATAAGTGTTCTTTTGGAGGTCACTGAGTGAGGGCTGAGATTGCAGTGTTTTTCATCCTGCAGACAAATTGGACTTGGGTATTGTTGGCCCCAGTAGTAGCAACATCAAGGGAATGATATGACGTGGTAACCCCCGCCAAACCTTGGTGGTCAGCCTTCTGTCTTGTTTGTCTTTGATCAGCCACTTTTAGACTTGGAAAAAATGTACACACGAGTGTTACAGATAGAAGGGGGACCAAAATGAAATGAGAATTCCTGAGGTTCAGGAAAGTGAAATTGGTAAATTAGGTGACTAAAGCCTCTCTTCACTCTTTCTAGAGGTCAAGGCACAGAGGATCAGAGCATGTGATACTGATTCCACTTTATTAAAAATTGTTTCCCCCACACTGCTTTCACCAAATGACATTCTTCAAAGTTTCTCATTTCTCTGTTTTTTACTTCTGACATGGATACTCATTTATAATGCCCTAACAAAGTATTTTAGATACTCATTTAAAATATCTTAGAAAAGTACAGCAGAAGCCAGGATAACTCATCATAGGATTCATTAAATTCTATTAAACACAAACAAGCGTTTCCAGATACATTCCATTGCCCCTCCCCAGGTAACACTTTGGACCTAGATTGTTGTTCCTAAAACTTCAGTTAGAAAATGGGCAGTGTGTGAAGTGGAATAGTAAGTATATTTCAGTGAAGTTCAAATGCCTCAGCATTCTTGGCTGGATGTCTATCTACCCTATGGTTACCATCAGAATTTAAATTGGAAAGGTTCTTAAGAGAGAATAACTTCTATAAGATACCTTTTGAAGGCTATGGAGTCAAGGGCAGCAGCCCTGCTGTAGGGGTGGAAATTATAAATATGACCCATGGAGATTCATTGGAGATCCCAGGATAAGAGAATGTTTCATGTAAGAGCTGTGAGGCTGAAGAATGCTTATCATGGGACACAGAGGTGCCATAATCTACTCATCTCAGGCAAAAGATTTTCTTCTTTTTTCCTTCCTTCCTTCTTCTTTCTTTCTTTCTTTCTTTCTTTCTTTCTTTCTTCCTTCCTTCCTTCCTTTCTTTCTTTCTTTCTTTCTTTCTTTCTTTCTTTCTTTCTTTCTTTCTTTCTTTCTTTCTTTCTTTCTTTCTTTCTTTCTTTCTTTCTTCCTTTCTTCCTTCCTTCCTTTCTTTCTTTCTTTCTTTCTTTCTTTCTTTCTTTCTTTCTTTCTTTCTTTCTTTCTCTCTTTCTCTCTTTCTTTTCTTTTATTAAAACTTTCACAGAATCATAGGAAGTCAGACCTGGACTATAGAGACCATTTAGTCTAGCTTTCTTATATTACAGATGAGGAGAATGAATCTCTGAAAAACATGACTTTCCTGACATCATACAAGGGACATATTATCCAATAGTTTCAATGGGTGCTGTGCTGATATCCTAGCAAAACTGAAGGGACAATGAAACTGTCTTTTAGCATTTTTAGGATTCTTATGTAAAACTTCAACACTGTGTGTGTATGTGTGTGTGTGTGTGTGTGTGTGTGTGTGTGTGTGTGTGCGCGCATGAACACTCAAATAACTCCATATAATAATAAAATGCAAAATCCATGCTCCTTTGCTCCTCCATATTTTGGCTTTAGTCCCCTAGTTACCGCTTCTTCCCCAAATCTATGTGGGCACATGTATGATTCTTAGAAATCAAGGCTATTCCTAAAGAAATTCTTCTTTCTCTAGAGGTTTTATTCTCACATTCTTAAGTTTGGGATTATTTTAAAGGCAAGCCCAAGGGGTGACATGTACAGAAAATTCCCCTTTCCTTGGCTATAAGGCTGGATTAAAGTGTTAAACTACCTACAAAATCTAAGAGGCCAGATTCTTACATTCTAGAGCAATATCCTTTTATAGATGAATGGAGAGGCTCAGAGAGCTTAGTGTCAGAGGCACCATTTGAAATCAAGTTTCTTGACACCAAACTCAGCTCTCCTAGTAACATATTCTACTCCCACTGGATCATTCTTCAAGGATGTGCTAGAGTAGAAACCCTCAGGAACTCTCACCACTCAACCAAGTAACCAGTATGGTACAATGGAGTAAGTGCTGAGTTTGGTGTCAGAGGATCTGGGTTTGAATTCATTGGTGTATTTTCTTGGGCAAATCATTTCATTTCTCTGAGCCTTAGTTTGCTGACCTATAAAATGAAAGAATTGGACTAGATTGCCTCCAATTTCCTTTTGAGCTCTGAATCTATTATCCTCTGAGCCATAGTGGTTGAGAGGTTATTTGACTACTTAGACAAAAAGGGAAGTCTGGAGCATGGCATTGTCCAGGAATTCTTCTACTGGGCAATATCATGGGCAGAGCATAGCTTCCTTTGCCATGTGTTCCTATCATAACTGTTGCCTCTTTTCATTCAAATAGCTGCTATATTCAGCATCTTTCTAGAAAAAAAGCAGAAAGGAAAAGAAGTTACGAAGGTTTTTTTTTCTGCCTGTTGTTAACAAGGTACCTCTCATGACAATCTGTTCCAAAACATTGTAAGCCAACAACCTAGTCATGAGGTCACATCTTCTCCCAGAGTGCTAAGGGACATGACTATTTCCTCCAGAGACAGATATAAGCAAAGTCTTATAAAAAGTTTCACTTGTCTGTAAGTTCATCAAGCTGATCAGAGAAGTCCCTTGGTCAAAACCTTTAGAAATATGTCATTTGAACCTCATAATAACCTTATGAGATAGGGGGAAGGGGAAGGGAATGAGTATTTATATAGCATCTACTCTATGTGGATACTATGCTAAGTACTTTCACAAAGAACACAAACATTATTTCATTTGTTCCTTACAACAGTCCTTTAAGGTAGGTACTGTTACAGTTGGGGAAACTGAGGAAAACAGAGGTTAAGTGACTTGCCATGGGTCACACGGCTGCTGTCTGAGATTGGATTTGAACTCAGTTCTCCCTGACTCTAGGCCCAATACTCCACCATGTAGCTGCTTTGGGAGGTGGTATAGATCTTGATATTCTTTTACAGATGAATAAATAGTCCCAGAGAATTTTGTCAGAGGCACAATGTGAAATCAGGTTTTCCTGACACCAAACTCCCAAACATCCTTTCCCACTCCCTTTCTCCTGTTCTTCAAGTCTCAGTTCCTAGCAGTCTAATCCTAGGTCTTTCTTGTGATAACTTAAAGTTAGTGAGCGTACAGGCACAAATTGGTGCCAGCCTGCTAGAGTTATGGAGAAGGATTCCTAGAGTTACGGGGCATGAGCTTAATTAAGTGTGAAGTCCCTAAAATATAACCAAGTTCCTGGGAGCCATTTATGCTCTGGCTTCAAGTGATGTAATGCTAAACTAGTTAGTCCTTCAGACATTCCAGTATTTGAAAGGGATTGCATGGGGTAGAGGTGAGCAGAAAAAGCATTCTAGTCATGGGGAACGACTAGTAGAAAGTCAAAGATGGAAGCTAGAGTTTCATGTATGAGGATCACCAAAGAAATTAATCAACAAACCTTTTTAAAGCATGTATTAAGGAATGATAAGGAAATAATTCTGTTGGGACCGTTGTGTTCATGCAGGAGAATAATGAATAGTAAGGTTGGAAAGATAGGTTGTGGACAGGTTGAAAATGGCCTCAAATGCCAAATAGAAGAATTTATGATTGTTCCTAGAAAAAAAGGAGCCACTGAAATATGCTCAGTAGAGGAATGATATGGTAAGACCTGCACCTGAGAAAAAAAAAAAACACTTTGGCCACAATATTGAGAATGGATTGGAGTGTGAATAATTTGAGGCAGGGAGACCCATTAGGTGGTTCTTGCAAGGTTCATACACTAGATGGTAAGGGCTTGAATTATAATGGTGGCTATGTGACTGAAGAAAAGATGGATGTGAGAGATGTCATGGAGGCAGAAATAATAATTTTTGGCAACAAATGTTCCAGGTGGGGTTAGTGACAGTGAGGAGGTCAGTGGAGAGGACAGTGAGGTTATTAACCTGAGTGACTAGAAGAATGGTGGAGACCCTGACAGAAATGGGCAAATGGACACAGGGATTTCATAGTTATGGATTTGGAGGCTGAGGTTTCATAGCTGTGGCTGATAAAGAGATCCAGGTTATTACCATCTCTATATGTGACTGAGATACAGTCAAGGCAAAAGTCACACTGGATTTGAAGAGTGTGAAAAATTGGAAAGAAAAGGGCATTTAAGGGGATGTTGTTTGTCATTTCTCAGTCATGCCCCACTCTTTATGACCCCATTTGGGGTTTTCTTGACAAAGATACCACAGAGGTTTGCCATTTCCTTCTCCAGTTCATTTTACAAATGAGGAAACTGAGGCAAACAGGGTTAAAGTGATTTGCCCAGGGTCATGCAGATAGTCAGTGTTTGAGGTCACATTTGAACACAGGAAGATGAGTCTTCCTGACTCCAGGCCTGACACTCTATTCATTACACCACCCAGAAGTCTATTCATGGGGATATAAACATGTAATTTGAAGACTTGCATTATGAAGGCAGAATTTGGGGTAGAGAGGAAGACAATGTGATGGGCATTGAACTTCTTGGGAAAGGAAAGAGAATGACCTGAGTTCTGAAAGATAATAGCCATTAGCATAACAGCTACCATGATTTGGATAGGGGGAATTTGTGTGGTTACAGGTGAACCTCAGAGGAGGAGAAGTCACCATGTGAAGGTAATACAGGAAGGAACTATGATATCTTTATCATGAGGACTGTAGGTATGCTCAAATACACCTGTGGGCAAGGTATGCTGTCACATCCTGGGGTGAACATTACCACTGGCCCTTTTCTCTCCCCTCAACAAAACCAATCTCTTCTCTGTTTGGGTCTTTGGTAGGATCTCCCTTCAACAAAGGCTATAAACATAGTAAAGTACCCCACTGTCCTCCTTACTGACCTCCTCAATGTTGTCCTGCATGTAAGATTAATTGCCAAATTTTGGGGTTTTTTTTAACCTACCTCTGTAGAATGCATAAAATCTACTCAAATCCTCCATGCTCAGCATTCTACCTGGGATGCCAAAGCTGCCTCTTAGGCAAATTGATATTAATAGCTTACATTTATGTAGCCCTTTATAGTTACGTTGTGCTTATCCAAGTTCACATGACTATCAAACTGTAAAAGCAAAACTCATTCCTTGTTTTCTAACTACAGGTTTCCGTTATACCAAGTTCCCTTTCTAAAATTTATACTTACCGAATAGATACACTGTTCTGTATTTGTTCTCTCTTCACAAAGATTTCCTCCCTTAGGATTCACTGAAGACTTCCAGAAACAGTAAACATTCCTAGAGAATTTATTCCTATTCACAGATAAACTATGACTTTTCCACTAATAGACACAGAATCTTAAAGCCAAAATCCCCAGCGGATTGCTCCCGCTATCAACCCTACTCTCTCTCCATTCTTCAACCTCTCAGTATCGACTGGCTACTTTTGTGCTGCCTAAAAACAAACTTCTGTCTCTTTCATCTGTTAAAAAAAATCTCAGTTGAACCAGACATCCCCACTAGCCATAATGCTCTATCTCTTCTCACTTTCTCAACTAAACTCTCTGAGGCCATCTGTACTCTACCTCCATATCCTCTCCTCTCGTTATATTCTAAACTCTGCAACCTGCTTTCAGACCCGATCATTCAACTGAAAGCAGCTCACTCCAAAGTCACCAAAGATCTCCTAATCGCTAAATCTAATGTTTGTTGTTTGTTTTTCTCAATCCTCATCCTTCTTGACCTCTTCATAGCCTCTGACATTCTCCATAGCCCCTTTCTCCTAGATATTCTCTCCTCTCTACGTTCTGGTGACATTTCTCTCTCTTAGTCCTCCTCCTGCCTCTCTGATCGCTCTTCCTCAATCTCCATTGCTGGATATTCATCAAGGTCATGCCTACATACAGATTTAGTATGAACATTGCAAGCACAAGGACCATCATTTGAAGTTAGAGAGTCATAGAACTATGGCTGGAAAGAAATTCAGAGGCCTACTAGTTGAACCTGTTTCCATTTTACAGATGAAGAAATTGAGGCCCAGAGAAGTTAAGCAAGTTAACCCAGGGTATAAGGATTAGAACAGGCATTTGAACCCAGCATTTTGCCTCTTTCCAATGTGTCATGCAATTCAATCAAAAATTACTTCTATACTAAAAATGCAGACTCCTTAATGTTATTCCAAAATTTAAATAGATCTGTGCTCTCATTGCTATTATCTTATTTCTAATGAGGCAGATTATCATCCATTCATGTCTAATCATCCTCTCTAACTGCTGTTCTTGTTTTTAAATGAGGAATACTCATAGAAGCAATTGGAATGAGTTCTAGGGACAGAAACTATTTCTATGAGTTCTAGGAATTCTAATATGAGAAGAAAATAGATTTCTTCTTTGTATTTTGATTTCCACATTTGTCACAAAGGTGTCTCTCCAAAAGAATAATTAAGTGCTTTAAATAATTGAAGGGATCCTCATTACTTGGGCTGATGGAGGATGGAGGTGGGGAGACTGAAGAGAAAATCCACTCCTCTCCTCCCCTAAGCCACATTTAGGGCCATATTAAACAAAGGACATATGAAGAAGGAAATATCTGCATCCAGAGAAAGAAATGATATACAAAATTTATTTATAAAATAAATAAGTAAATAAATATCTTTCTCTATCTATCTATCTATCTATCTATCTATCTATCTATCTATCTATGTATCTATACCTATTTGTGTTTAATGTAGCCATCTCTAGGGCAGGGGTGGAGGAGGGAAGAAAAAAAAAGGAAAAAAATAAATTTACATGATAACTTTGTTGTGTATTTGGAAGGAATAGCAAGTTGTACTTGGTAGATTTGCAGTTTCATAAGCAATCATCTTTTTTTAATTGTACTGTGTTATGGAAATGCTTGTTTTGTTTGGTGAATTGAAAATAAAAAAATTAAAAATCCACTCAAAAGTTTTACCTGCCCTGATGAAATTTGTTAAATGATATCTTCACTGATAGCTGGAGATGCCATAGATATTACAGTCCTCAAGTCTGCATCCAGATGCTGGTGGTAGTGTGGCACTTCTTGATAAGTCCCAACATGACTTTCCAGCATTCTCTTTTTGTATAGGAAAATCCTTTTCTCTGGAGTGAATTGTGTTAGAGATTCTCCTTCATTTGGGGTATTGGGTGGGGAGAGGGTCTGGGGTGGTGATTGGGAGAAAAGCAAAGTATTTTCTGTTATCTCTGTTCCTAGATTTATGCTTTTGGATTTCCAAGCATTGTGATTGGTTAAGAGAGCAAATGAGGGATAATGGAAGAAGAGAGAGGATATCCCACGTCTGACTTTGGACACAACTTGATAAAGCTCGAAACCTGTTCTTTGTGACCTTAGTTGTATTTCCAAAAAAACTCTTCCTTGCACAGATGATTTTGAGCTCATACAAAGAACAAACATGCCAATGTTCATGGCCTGAAGTTTTTATTGAACTGAACTTTATGAAACTATTCTCCAGATTCTAAGGAATGAAGGAGGTAGAGTTAACAGATTAATAATCATTCAGAGTTTTTTGTTCAGTAAGTAATATTTTGGGCTCAGGTTACATTTATTGAAATGACCTATCATGCAATTGCCCATGCTTAGATTATGCCCTAACACAGTGACCTCCCACAACTTTGCCATAGGGAATTCTTAAGACACTGAAGATGTTAGTGGAGCACTCAGGTTGTTGACCTGCATTCCTTGCTTTCACCATCTTACAAGTCCTCATATCCTTTTTTGTTACATTCTTTGATGGAATATTTTATGACAGCGCTTCATACATAATTGTTTATGTTTTATCTCTTTCAGATTACTTATATCTGTCATCTACCTCTCTCAGTGATTCTCACTTTTAATTATCTAAAGGCCACGATGTACCATGACTCACAGTCGTGCACCATCCCCAGTAGACTATTGGTATAAACGGGACAAGCCTTTGTTCTAGGGAAAAGGTTGGAGTCATTAATAGAACTTTGTAATTTCCTGGAGGGAGTTCAGCCCATTCTAATCACTCTGTTTAGTTCCTAAAATCAAGGCATTTAATTACAATTGTAAAAGGGGTTACATTGGAATGATACCTCTTAGTTGCATAGGAGCCTACCCAAACATGGTGCCACATAAATATTCCAGTGTGACATTGTATAATCTATATCACATTTCTTGCCTTCTCAAAGAGGGGAGTGGGGAGGAAGGGAGAGAGAAAATTTCGAATGTTAGAAATAGTATTTACATACAATTAAAAAATATAAAGGAAAATTCCAGTGTGCGATTAAAGAAGGGGAAGGGGAAAAAATGACTTCTGATCACTCCTTAGCTCAGTGGAAGAGTTGTCTTCTGTCCAATTCTAACCAAATTAAGGATGAGGACCTTCTAGGCTTACCTTCAATAAAAATGCAGTTACCACTTTAAAATAGATTTTCTTCTTTGGCTAGACAGTGCAGTGCATAGAGTGCTTGACTTGGAATCAGAAAGACCAGACTTCAGTCTGCTTCAGGCATTTATCAACAAGATCATCCTGGGCAGTTATTTAACCTCTTTCAACCTCAATTTTCTCATTTATAAAATGGGGATGATAATAGCACCACCTTACAGAGTTCTTGTGAAGACCAAATGAGTTAACTTTTGTAAAGTTATTTGCAAACATTGAAGTACCACACAAATGCTATTATTATTAATTATATACTCATTCTTCAGAAGAGGAGAAAGAGGATAAATGCAAATGTGGACTCTTGCCTCTGGTTAACTGGAAAACCAGAAAGCAAGAAAGGTAAAGAGCAAAAATTCCAGAAGCCATTTCTACAACTCTTTGTCAGATCAGGTCACATCTTTCCATCACATGCTCCTGTGAGGACCTCAAGTTGTATGTTAAATTCACTGCAAAGGTTGACTCAACCCCTTTTTAGAAGAAAGAAGTCCACTTAGAAAGAATTGTTTAAACTCCTTTCAATGTATATCAAATCACCTTCCCCAAACCAGTCAACATGACTTTTTAGAAATTAGAATATTGGATCAAAAGTTTCCTGTTCTATTTTACAATATATAGTCACTTCCTCAATCCCATGACCTATTATTCAGCATTCATAGAAGTAGCTGGGAAAGTGGCTGGCTTTTCCACACCCCTTACTCACACAACTTAGATGGGTATGAGGTGTTGACTATGACAGGGCCAATGTAAGCAGAGAACTGACGACACCTTGTAAACCTTCCTCCAGTGCTCTGTGTTCCATGTTGGTCAGTCAACAGTACCCATTATCATGTCCCCCTTTATGGTAACATAATGCAATATATAATACATATGTATATTCCTGATTCAATTATTAATTAGTTTTCAAGTCGGTTCTCTAAATAAAATCAAAAGGAGGTTGCTAGTGGACTCCTTGGTAGTGGACTGACTGGTATCCAGAAAGAAAAGGTAAAGTTACTATTCACAAATTCATTCCTATCTAGTTCTACATCTACAATATTAAAAGTAAATACAGTGAAAACTGCATTTCACGTAAATGATAGAAAAGACAAAAACAAAATTTCATTTCTGTCAATCTAATCACATCGATTCAGTTAACCATACTTCCAGATGATCTGTGGGACTAAAATAGTCTATGTGTTATAGGTTGGCATTCCCTACTGGTTACACTGAGAAACCAGGATGGAGTTATTGTTAATATTAATGTCCCAGCTTCAATGGTGAGTCACCAAAGTCCATCAATTACTATACACAACAAAGATGTAAATTGCTCATTTGTCATGGAGAGTGGTAATAAGTCCGTCAAACAAATATACTCAATATTTGGTGCTCCAGTGATTCTAACTCTTTTTCCAAGTCCATACCAGGAGACTAGCAACTGTGAAATTAAGCTTAAAAATCTTTGGAAGTCTCTCTGACTCTCTGGAGAGGAACTGTTTCTTTAGAGAACTGCTTTTTTTACTACCTGCCCCCCTACCGTGTGCGTGATGCCCCCCCTTAGGCAATCTGGTGAAGCCTACTAACTCCTTCTGAGAAAGTTTTAGGTACGAAAAATGAAATCTATAGGATAACAAAAGTTCAATTATATTGAAATACCACCCCCTCTTTCTTTCTTTCCTTCCTGCTTTCTTCCTTCCTTCCTTCCTTCCTTTCTTTCTTTCTTTCTTTCTTTCTTTCTTTCTTTCTTTCTTTCTTTCTTTCTTTCTTTCTTTCTTCCTTTCCTTTCTCTCTGTCTCTCTCTCTCCCCGCGCCCCCCATGTCCACAGATCTCAGATTAAGAATCTTGCTTTAGAGACTGTCTCTTTTTTCCAGACAGTTCCTATCAGGTGAAAGCTTTCCTATGCCTCTGTTCACAGGTCTACTGGGTTTTCTCTTCCAATTTGTCTTAGATTCTCCTCAATGCCCTTTTGGCTCTAGAATTTTAGATGAGTTCTTTCTTAGTTCAGTATGAGTCCATGTAATAGAGAAGCATCGTTCTTTCTCTGGAGATTGAGGCAACCAGCATTCATAGCAGGTATTTCTCCAGGTAAAGTTAATGGCTTGACATTCATGATACTTCCATCCTTCTGGGAGTCACTCTATTTTTGATCTGATCCCAAAATGATCTAAAAACTTCCTTAAACAAGTGTTGAAATTTCTGCCACGGGGCTGTTTTTCCTTCCACTTAGCTCCTATGAAGGACCCTTGCTGGAATCATAAATGTCTGGCACTAAAATGAGCACTTTCTATTGATTCTGCTGTGTTTGGAAGGTCGCTACTTTATCTCGTTACTGAAAAACCAGAAATTTACATTCCCTCCCATCCTCTAATATGTGGATAACGGCACAGGCTCAGTGATAAAATTTCTACTTTGGATTTATATTTATGGCTCTCTTCCAGTGCCCAGGACAATTCCCAGCATTCCTTAGTCACTTTCGATTTCTTCCCATTGGACCTTACATTCTGTTGTTTTAATGTTCAATTGCTTGCAAATTTCTTTCAACTCAATTTGTCTCAGTTGCTGGTTCCTGCATTTCTCTCTATTGATTTAATCATTCACTTTCTTTTTGGTATTAATTATTAACTTTTGTTCTGGTATATTACCAATAACTTTTTAAGCTAGCTCTTTTTGGTGATTTTTAATTTCTGGCTGAGATAAATTACATTCTAGATTGCTGAAAGAAATGGCAAATGTCATTGCCAAACCATTATCAGTGGTCTTTGAAAGATGATTTTAAAATGATTGTTTTATTCCATAAGTTAAAAAAAATAATTTTGAAAAAAGAAAGATGATAGAAAATGGTACAGGTGCTGCAGAGTTGGAGAAAGGCAAAGGTTGCTCCAGATGTTAAAAGGAAAGAGAAAGGTAGATATAAACAACAGACCAGTGTACTTGAACTTTGTTTCTATCAAAATTCTGGAACATATTTATGGCTGGTGATCATCTAACAAAGGAACAGGTGATCTCAAAGGGCCAACTGATGTCACCAAGTCGTAAAGGATTCACCTGATTTCCTTTTCTGCCAGGGTTATTAGACTAGTTGAATCAGAGGAATAGTTGACCTAGAATTTAGCAAAAAATTTGATAAAATCATATTTTTCCTGTGGAAAAGGTGGAGAGCTACGTTAGAGATGTCAAACATGTAAGTTCTAACACTCCTGAGTGGGCCCAAACCAGATTAAAATGCAATTGGGGAATATATGAAAAAATAAACAAAAAATACAATAGAACTTAGATAATATTAAAATGTTGTTTTCTAAGTCAACACGTAGCCAGCAGGGATCCTTAAGTACAACTTAGTGACCTGTTTGTATTAGAGTTTGACACCACTGGCCAACATGGCAGTGTAAAGAGGCAGACTCAGAGACCTTTGCTAATGACTCAAAGTCAAGGATGAAGGAGATGAAGTACCTCAGGGATCTGTCTTTGGCCTTATGCTGTTTTTACCTGTGTAGGGAGCCATAATTCCAGAAGGCTGTGCAAGTACATAAAATGTGTGTATCTGTGTGTGCGTGTGTATCTGTGTGTGTGTCTGTGTGTGTGTGTGTGTGTATATGTGTGTGTGTGTGTGCATGTGTATATGTGTGTGTGTCTGTGTGTATATGTGTGTGTGTGTGTGTGTGTGTGTGTGTAGAGGGATTGCTTTAAGGGAGTTGGTTAAATAACACTGGGAGGAAGCTAAGAAAGAAGAATGACATGGCATATTTGTTATGGTAATTAGGGTGGGACTTGTTTTTTAACCATTTCCTCTTTTGCAATGCTGAAGTAATCAAGTACCTTTGATGAGTCTTGCCTTTCAAATGTAACTGCAAGCAAAGTGGGCTTTTTGTTGCCTTTGTTCTGGAGTGCTTCTCAGCACTAAGGAATCTTTGATTGAACTGGGAGTCTTTGATGACCTGCTTATATCAAGGGAAGGCCTAGTTCACATGGGTTTGAGTCCCATGGTAGTGACGGGCTCTGACCCTGAGCAAACATTTAAGTCACAAGAAAGCCTAGGTCATGTGGGTTTGAGTGGCATGGTTGTGAAGCCCTTTGACCCTGAAGAAGTGTATATAAACTCAGAGGTTAGCGTTTTGCCTTTGGGGGCACACTCATTGAAAGAGTGTTGGTGACTAGACTCTTGGTAGCTGCTGAAAGCCCCACTCCCCCACCAGCCTTGGAAAACCCAGATGTTGGTGCTTCTCTGGTAACTATGCATGTTTTGCTATGGATAGACTGGCTGCGTTATTTGCTCTGTTTGTATAATGTATGCTTGTAATTTCTGTTTGTATTTGCTCTGAAGTTCAGGGTGCTGGCTTTATCCCCTGAACTAAGTGAATGGTATATGTATGTTTAATTAAAGTAAGATTGTAAACCCCTTAAAGTTGCTCTCCTTAGAAACACAGATCAAAGAAACTCTGCTAGCAGCCCTCCTGTGGGCTCTCATTGTAGGTCTTGTTGTTGGTCTTTCGCTTCCACAGCAGCTGCTAGCAACATTGTTGTTACAATATTGTATCTCTCCAAGGGTTCTGTGGATTTTGAGATTTCTTCTTCCTTTCTGCTGAAGTCAGATGTTTAGTATTGAGGAAAGAAGCAGTACTGACACAGTTTTGGAAGGTTTCCTCAGTCCTACTGATGACTCATTGCTTGTGCTTGTGACATCATGGGGTGATGTTTTGATTTGTGAGTGAATTGTATTTAAATGAGGCAGAATTGCACGGAATCATCAGCTTCACTCTCTCTTCCAGAGTCATTGAAGTCCAATGGCAACACAAAAGCAAGGATGACTGGCGATGGCCCCTAAAGCAGTGGATGACCTTGGTGTTTTAGATGTCTGACCAAACTTTAAGTGCTCCACAGTGCTTACTTCAGCTACTTTAATGGCCATTGGAACAAATGGTTCTCATCTACCCATTCTGCCCAAGGAAGTCTTCACATGCTTGGGGTACACATACGCCTAACTCACTGATGGGTTTGAGGCCTGTCAATTACACTCAGTTTGGTTCAGCCCCTATGATATGTGGCCACTGAGCCTGCTACAGCTTCTTCGAGCCACAGGTGAGAGTTGGGGACAAGTGGACACCAAAGGTGGACGAGGAGCCCTCAAAATGGCTCAGCAAGCCCTCACACCAGAGGTGCTAGTCCTCCCTGAACATCCCATGCACCTAATACTGATGACAATGAGGTTATACACTTCTAATCATCAGAAAATGGGTCCATCTGTGGAATGAGGGCAGATTCTTGATCTGTCAGCATTCTGGTAGCTATAGTCATTGGTGATAGAGACACCATGGAGTTCCTCTGTGGCAGCTCCTTTCCCAACTAAGCATGTCCCCAAACACTAGAAGCAGCTATAGTAAAAGCCTTCTTATTGGAGAACAGGACTTATTTATTCATCTACTTTACAAATATCAATGTCAAGCATTGTGCTAAGAAATTAGAACTACTAAGGGAAAAAAAAATGGTTTCTGAAGTTATGAAGCTTCCATATTTTTGGGGGGGAAACAACACAAACACTGGTAAGTAATTTCTGGTGGGGCAAGGGGAGGACATAAGCACCAATTGGAGAGAGGAGAGGGATCTGGAATCTCCTTCCTGTAGCATATGGCATTTGAGGTGAGCTTTGAAAGAAAGTAAAGATTTGTTCTATGAGGCTGAGCTGAGCCAGGAGTACGTTGCAGGCATGATGGTACAGGCAGGCCGGGCTGAGCCATGGAGGCAAGAAACAGAATGTCATTTACCGGGAAGAACAAGCTGACCAGTTTGGATGGAATGTAGAGAGAAGAAAAGGAATGTGCAATAAACCCAAAATAGAATATTTTAATGAAAAGGCCCATAGGCAAACACACACACATTCTTTACAAGGTATTTTGACCTGGCCCGCAGGTCACACAATCGTGGGTTAGCGAAGCTGGAGAGGTCCGGGGAGCTAGGCTCGAGGGGAACCTGATGGCTCTAAGGGCCAAGAGGCTCGGAACGAGATCACGGAGAGGAAGGAGACTAGACGCGCTAATGGTGTAAAAAATGTCTCTCTTTATTGTTCCTGGTAAGGGTTTTTATGAGCATGTTATCAGAATGCCACGTCCCCAGAGGGGTGGCTAAGCATTGGACGCAGGCCTGCGTCATATCCCAGAAACGAGAGTTAGCCAGGAAATGAGAGCTAAGCGAGAAATGAAAGCTAGCGAAGGGAGGGGGCGCGGGTCAGGCAGAGGGGAGGGGTAAGGCGATTTTCCAGTCTCCGGCATGTCCCCCATTTTTATTTTAAGGAGAGGGTGACTGGCCTGTCTTAGGCTATGCAACTTGGGTCTGATAATGAGGTGAGAGCGTCTGGTGTACAATGGATTTTGAGAGCCCGCCCTTGAGCACTGTCTTAGGTCATCCGGGCGGGGTGTTTACAGTAGGGTACTACAGCCCTGCGACTTGCGCCACTGGAGGTTGCCCGTCATGGTGATCAGAGGGTCTTACGGCCAGTTTCAGCCAGACCTCAACCATCCTTCATTCAGGGTTGCAATAATCCCGTCATGGGCTCAGCCACAGCCGTCCTTCAGAGGGTCAGCAGGACTGTTTAAATAGAGAAAGAAGGGTGGGAGGAGTGAATTCAAAGGTCAAAAGATAAGAATTTGGTGACAGAGCTAAGGCGAGTGGGGGAAAGGAAGGGGATGATTGGCTTTACAGCACAGGGCATAAAGGTTTGTCTTCCAATCGCCGATGCCAGGGCTCCTTCAGAAGGTCTTCCGTGAATTGTAGTCGCTCTTCCTGCTGTTCAGTGGTGTCTTCTTCCTGTAGTCTGCTGTAAAATATGTGGCTCTTCCTGGCAATGGCTGAATCTACTTGAGACTTAACAAAAGTGGTTAATTTGTTTAAAAGCCCAGGGGCCAAAGGAAAGGAGCAAGAGAAGACCCACCAGAGGCCCAAGAAGGGGGAGGAGGTATGGGAGAAGCCCATGTAAACCGTTCCAGAGGGGGTTATTTAAAAGCTCTTTACGCCTCTGGACCAATACTTCTTGCAATATCTTAATTTTATCCCTTACTATGCCAGATTAGGCTGAGGAAGTAACTTAGCCAGTTTTACACAATTGTTTTCATATCATTTTTTTTTTTCTTTTTTTTTTTCTTTTTTTGTTTTCAACAGAATTTAGATTAATAATTGCTTTGTCTAACACTATCTCCGGTTACTTAAGTTTTGCAATATAGGACATTTTACTACAATCTAGAAGCACACTAATAGTACAAATAGAAAGATTTTCAGATTACATTAATTGCATTCCCAAATCATTACATATTTTAGGCTTACCAAGCATAGAGGCTTTTCTTCTCTCCTCATAGTTGCAGAGCCTAGCTGTGGACTGAAAAAAGGGGGGGGGGGCGCGAAGGGGGGGAAGGTGCTGGGAAGCTGCAGAGTCCAGCACCTGAATTAAAGGTCTAAGGAGTCATTTAGGAGGGTCTCTGAGAGATCTTTACTTTCTAACAGGGGTTGTCGGGTTTGGAAGACTAGGAGCAAAAATTCCAGGTTCCAGTGGGAGGGGGGCAATTGCCTAGAAGTGTGGGCTTCAGGGTGCCCGGGGTCCACGGCTGTTGTCAGTGGGGTAATTATATTTGAAAAGGAGCCAACCCTCTATTGTATATTCGCAGCCAAATCACTTTTTAAACTTTTCAAGTCACAAACTTAGGAAAATCACAGCAAGTTAGAAATATCTATATCTATTGAGCTAATTTCTATTTTAGGAAGTATTTCTGTTTCTCAGGAATGTAATAAGCAACAGTCTTTTGGGTAAAATATGTTCAGATTGGCTCTCATTCTCTGGTCATATTTCTCTATTTTGGAAGCTTTAAGCCATTTTTAAATTCAAATAGGAACAAGGGTCACTAAATTGCACATAAGGATCTCTGTAGTTGTATATTGAAAACTACTATTAACTCTATGGATTTAATACCGTTATGTCATTAAATATTTTCCAACTTTGTTATCTATACTAGTCTCATGGTGATTCTCATTCACCACACAGGAATTAAAACATCTTTGTATATACTTCTGACATAGGGCTGGAATTCTTAACCCCCCAAGGAGTCTACGGATTGGAGGGGGATACAGAATATCTTTCGTCATATAAACTGATTTTTCTTCACATTCATACGTGCATTATTATTTTGAAAAAGGTTTTATATACCTCACCAGATTATCTATGGTTAACAGAATCTGCTAAATCAAAATCTTAATGGTTCTAATTTTCTCAAGTAAATTTTACTTCTGTGTTCACTCCTTAAAAACTTTTTTTGGAAGTGAGAGCTTTGAATTTGCCAGTCTAAGGTGAGTGGGACTCCGGAAAAGATCCAGTGGTACCATGTCCCTTTCTCCTCATACTGGGAGACTCAGAGTGTCTCTTCCTTATGCATTTTCCAAATTTGCCTTAGTGCCAAATGGTATGAGAAATTCTGACTTTATCTTAAGCATCGAATCAGGAGTAACACATTTGAATTTCAGGGAAAAGGTCCCCGCCTCCTTTCTTGTCTCTCCACATTCCAAATTGGCCAGATCCGGGATGGAGGGAGACAGAAAGAGCATATATATATATATATCATTTTTTTAAAACAACTTCCCAAAAGTTTCCACCTTGCACTCTCAAAACCTCTATTCACACTATTTGTGCAAATAGATTATGCCTTTTTTAAACTTCCTTCACACGTCTCTTCCCTACATGGTTAAACTTTCTTGCCTTTCCTTTCTGGTGGACTTTGATGAAAGCCCATGTAAAACTGCACATACTTTATTTCTTTCTAATTCTGACCTGACACTCCTCTTTACCTTGCCTTTTCCATCACATAACTTAAACAAGAAAACATTCTTCTCTGTCTTTCTCTCTCCCCCGCCCTCCCGCTCCTCTGCATGCCAGGAGGAGTCAGGGAGGGAGAGAAAGCCAGATAGTGGACATTACAGGGTGTCAGATTACACACACACAGAAGCACAGATACAGACAGACACAGACACAAAGATACAGAAATCCAAAAGCTTTTTGTTTTTCATTTTCCCTGGGAGAGCTTTTCTCAAAACACCAGGAAAAATCCATTCCACCCACCTAGGTCAAATATTTTAAGAGCTCTTGTCTATGGCCATTTTCCTTTCTACTTTTGTTGTTCATTCCAATTTTGCAATCGATTGCCTAAAGGTACCTCACATATGTGCTCCGGAACCTAGCACAGCTTCTGTTCCTCCGAGTCCCTCTCTTCGGGATTTTCCCCCAACTGGGTGGAGCCCCACACCAGGACCAGGAACCCCCAATAAATCTTTGTGGTGCGCGCTGGATCCTGCTCCCTGGTGAGGAGAACCCCCCCCAATCGAGGGGGTCCCGGCCGAGCCCCCAACTGTGTGGGACAAACCACAGGCTCAAAATAAACAAAAACAGAGGTGTCTCGGTTTTCTCAAGGTAGAAACAAAACAGAAGTTTTATTTGATCAAGTCTGGCGAGAATTGGGCATCTCCCACTACCAGGGTGGGATGGTAGTGCAGAGAGGCAAGGGGGAGAAGGCAAGCAAGGGGATATATAACCTTGTACAAACAATTCTAAGAAATAGCTGGAAGTGTCTTAGAATGAATACCAAAGTACATATCTGTGAATGGAGACCATATTGGAAACAGATTTACTGTCCCAAAGTGTAATGCTTACTCAGCCATCTGATGAGATTTGAGCACTAAACAGTTTGAGAGGGATGCATAAAGCTGTTTTATTACAAGATGCTGTTAGTGTTTAATGATGGCATGATCTACTAACTTAAGCAACCGTTCAGGTAGCCATCTGGCGTTTTGTGCATTGGAATCATATATACAGGCATGTCCCTTGCCCCATATGAGGACTGGATCAGGGCCATGCCACTGATGGGTGAGGGGATCCTTCCATTTCACTTGGGCATAATCATGGGCTGACGATGGGTGCCAAAGGCGATCTGCGGCGGATTTGCCATGAGCGTCCAATGTAAGAAAATTTAGGACGAAGAGTGCATGATTTAGGAGGGTCCTATGGTTATTGGCCCGTATGTATAGTTTTTCTGACCCCGATTGCAATTTAGATATCATTCTTTTCAAAGTCTGATGGGCTCTCTCAACAATACCTTGTCCTTGGGGATTATATGGAATACCTGTGATATTTCTGATGTTCATATATGCACAAAACTGTTTAAAGGATGAACTAACATATCCCGGTCCATTATCAGTTTTGAGAATTTTGGGTTTAGGCCCCATGGCTAATGAGGCCACAATGTGATTGATAACGTGCTTGGTGGCTTCTCCCATTTGTAGGGTCGCTATGAGGAAACCACTAAAGGTATCTATGGAGACATGGATGTATTTCAGTTTACCAAAAGGTGTGAAATGAGTGACGTCCATCTGCCACAGTTCCCCGGGAACCAGGCCTCGGGGGTTCACTCCAAGGTGAGGTTCAGGCAGGAGCACCAGACATCCTGGACATTGTTTGACAATCTGTCTAGCCTGTTCTCTGGTGATTTTATAAATTTGACTTAAGCTGCGGGCATTAAGATGGTGCAACTCGTGTGCCTTGGTGGCAGTCTCTATGGGGGAGGGTTGCAATACAGAGGCGAAAACCAAGTGCTTGGAAGCCGCATCAACAGTATCGTTCCCTTTTGCCAATGGTCCAGGGAGGTCAGAGTGCGCTCTGATATGGCAAATGAAGAAAGGCTGTGCTCTTTCTCTGATCAGTTTTTGTATTTGAAGGAACATAGAGAAGGCATTGGTGGAAGGTTTTATATAAGGAACAGTTTCAAGCTCGGGGATTGAATGAGCAATATAAGCACTATCTGTGTATATATTCATTGGGTCCGGTACATGTTCAAAGACCCAAAGTATAGCGGCAAGCTCCACTAGTTGGGCTGATTTATAAGGTGTATGAAAGGAAGTTAGATTTGAGTCTATAGATATGGCAGCAGTTCCTGAGGAGGACCCGTCAGTGAAGACTAGACGAGCATTTTCTAGAGGATCTCTTTTAGTGATTCTGGGGAAGGCCACTGGATTGTCCCTAAGAAATTGGATCAATTTGTCAGGAGGGTAGTGATTATCAAGGATTCCCTGATAAGATACAGAGGAGATGGCCCAAGTATCATCATTCTGTTGAAGCCATGACAGTTGTGCAGAGGTGTAAGGGCAGACAATGTGGTCGGGGTCTTTTCCAAAAAATTTGACTGAAAGAGACCTGCCTTCCTGAAGGAGGGAGGCAGTAAGAAGCGGGTAGGTGGGTAGCACTTTGGTGGGTGTTGCAGGACCATGGATCCAATATAGGGGCAGGTCCTGCCATAAAAGGCCCGTAGGGGAGAATGATGTAGAAAAGATAAGAAACCAGAGTTTTTTCTGGGGGTTATAATATCCTATTTTTTGGGCCGAAATAGCATGATTTATTTTTTGTAGGGCAGCCTCACCTTCTTTAGTCAGAACACGGGGCGAGGTTGGGTTGGAGTCACCTTTCAGAATGTCAAAGAGGGGTTTCAAATCTCCTGTGGTGATTTTAAGGTAAGGGCGTAGCCAATTAATATCACCCAATAACTTCTGGAAGTCATTCAGCGTGTGCAAATGATTTGTCCGTATCTGAGCTTTCTGTGTTATAATATGAGAGGAATGCAATTCGAATCCAAGAAAAAAGAAAGGGGAGGCAAGCTGGACTTTATCCGGGGATATGTATAATCCCCTATCTTTTAAGGCAGTTATTAGCAATGTGGTGATCCTAAGTAATTCCTGCTCGCAGGGCCCAGCAATAAGAATGTCATCCATATAGTGAATGATATAAAGTTGTGGAAATTGTAAGCGAAAGGGGTCGATTGTCTGGGCAACATACTTCTGGCAGAGGGTAGGGCTGTTGGTCATGCCTTGGGGGAGAACTTTCCATTGAAAGCGAGGAGAGGGTCCTACGCAATTGGTAACTGGGACAGTGAAGGCGAATCTTTTGGAGTCGTCGGGGTGGAGAGGAATGGAAAAGAAGCAGTCCTTGAGGTCTATTACAATTTTTTGGAAGCCTGCCGGGATTGCTACGGGTGCAGGAAGACCCGGTTGCAGCGATCCCATGGGGATCATGGTCTTATTGACCGCCCTTAAATCATGGAGCAATCTCCAGGCACCTGACTTCTTTTTAATAACAAAAATTGGAGTATTCCAAGGAGAGTTGGAGGGTTCTATGTGACCCGCAGTCAATTGTTGTTGAACTAACATATTTGCAGCCTCTAGTTTTTCTTTAGGGAGGGGCCACTGGTCAATCCAGACGGGAGTCTCAGATCTCCATGTAATCTTATCCGCCTGTAGGCTGAGGGGACCAGTGGCCCTTATGAAAAATGTGTCTGGAAACCAAGGCCGGAGCGGTCAGGGTGAGATTGTATATGTAAAGGTTGAGTGATGCCTTGTTTATTTTTTCCTAGTCCTTGGCGGGGTAAAAAGCCTTGACTTAGCATTTGCTCTGTAACAACTGAGCTAGGGCTGCACATGATAACTCCCATTTGTGAGAGGATATCTCTTCCCCACAGATTAACGGGGAGGCATGGGACTACAAAGGGACGGATTGTTCCTCTATTACCCTCACGATCTTCCCATTGCAACAGCTGTGTTGATTGCATAGTGTTGGAACTCTGCCCTATACCTTGTAAGTGGGTCAGGGAGGGCTGTAACGGCCAGGCAGGTGGCCAGTGTGCCTCAGAAATAACAGTTGAATCAGCCCCGGAATCGAGTAGGCCCATAAAGGATTTTCCCTGTATTTTAAGCATTAGTGTGGGCCTCTCTTGGGACAAGGCTTGGGCCCAGTAAATGTCTGAGGACCCGGGTGTGGAATTGCCCCTCTTATTTTTTGAAGCAGGAAAGGTGGTATTCATAGGAAGAGGGAGGGCTTGGGCAATGCGCTGATTGGGCTGGATTCTCACAGTATCTTTCAGAGCAGAAGCAATTATCTTAATCTCTCCTGCATAGTCATTATCGACAATAGTTGGGTGTATTGTTATTCCTTGAAGGGTGGTAGAGGCACGGCCAATAATGAGGAAAAAGGAACCTCTGGGCGGAGGGCCGAAGACTCCCGTAGGGAGGATTTGTGGGCCGTCCTCCGGTCTCAATATTGCGGCGGCGGTGGCACACAAGTCCACTCCTGCACTGCCTGCCGTTGCTCTGGAGAGCTGTGGGCAGGGTGGGTCCCCGTGGCTGGCTGGGCCAGTCCTTGAGGGGTCCGGGGCCGACCCCGCCAGCCGTTTCCCGACAACGGGGGGAGGGGTCTGCCCTCTATATCATGTGTTGCTCTGCATGTATTCCCCCAGTGAAACCTTTTTCTGCACCTGGGACACGGGGTGGCAGGTGCTGCGCGCCTTTTCTGAGCGGTGGGATTAGGTTGATTCATGGGGCATTGTCTGGCAAAATGACCCTCGGCTCCACATTTAAAACAGGTTTTCACAGTATTATCAACAGCTGCTCCTATAGTTAGAAATGCCTCTGACATGTTTTTCATAGGGTTTTGTAAGGCCAATATCGCCTGAGACATTTTTTCAATTTTTGCTGCTGTAGGATCTTGGATATCGCGGCATAGTTTAATCATCTCATTTAATGTCTTATCCTGCCATTGACCATTCAGTACACTTCTACATGGGCCATTGGCATTCTCAAAAGCCAGTCTTTTGATAATTAAATCATCTGATGCCTCATTTCCTAACGTCCTCTCAGCCGTCTCTAACAGTCGACTGACAAAGTCAGAGTACTCTTCATCTTTTCTTTGAGTGATCTTATTAAGGGGTGTAAAGGGGGAGCCTGTAACAGGAAGGGCTCTCCAAGCGCGATTAGCCGCGTGAGCAGTCTGTTCTAGCAAGCCTGTAGGTAACTTTCTTTGTTTTTTCTCTAACGCATATTCACCTCGTCCTGCTAATTTTTCAAAAGTCCAATCCCTATTAGCCTTAGATTTCAAGTTTCTTTTTTCGATGGTTTGACAGTGATATTCAAATTCTGCTTTCCAGGTTAGGAATTGTCCCCTTGATAGGGCGGCCTGAGCTACTCGCACCCATTCCCCGGGCAGCAGATAACCTCCTTGTCCTATAGCCTCAAGGGCAGAGAGAGTGAAAGGGGCATTGGGACCATATTTTTTCACTGCTGCATGGAGATCTTTGATATTCTTAAACTTTGGGGCTTTGTATTTAGAGGAGCATGATTTATTGTCCTCTTCTGAATCAGATTCCTGGTCATTATCCTCCACTTCCTCCTCCTGGCTTTCCTCCTCGGACTCCTCAAGTCCTGCGCTATTTTCAGGGGGGTGCTTATCAGAGTTTGTGTCCTCTGCATCTTTAGGTCTATTCTGTGTATTGCTTCTAAGAATAGGAAAGAGAAGGGATTTCTGTTTCTGTTTTGGTCGGGGAATTTTGTCTTGAGGGAGTGCTATAGGAGTACTTTTTGGGGCAGAGGGAGGAAGCAGTGCCTTCTGCAGGGACGCTTGTAGCGCCGAAAATTCCTTTACCATTTGATGATATTGATTCTGCATATTGACTGTCTTTCTTAATTCAGCCATGCGCTGGGTCAAATCTCTCTGGATTTGGGAAAGGTCCACAAGGGGGGGTAGTAAATAGGGGTGTGGGGAGAAAGCGTGGGATAGGAACACTTCTTGAGGGTTGTATGCAGCAGCCTCAACGTCTAAATTGGCTGCGTTCTCGTCAGGGAGCGGGCCGCTTTCGTTTTCGGGGGCAGTATTCATGCCGACTTTCCCCTCGGTAGGGAAGACCGGGAAAGTGAGTGTCTCTTCAGCAGGGTTAGGGAGTGGCGGGTAAATGGACTTAGCGGTAGGGGTAGGGGGAGGAGATTTTGCTTCCTCTTTGTCTTGTGAGTTTTCTGCGTGAAGGGAGGAAGCAGAAGCAGCGCGAGAAAGCGGAGCGAGACAGGATTCCGCCTGCACGAGTAACTGGCGGGCACCTTTGTCTCCTGTTGATCCCTCAATAATGTCATTAATTAAGGTCCAGAGGGAGAAGGCATTTATGGGAACTGACTCGGGACCTTCTTGTTTCAATCTTTCATTAAGATCTCTCCCTACTTTCTGCCATTTCCCCGGGTGTATATCTGGACCATTAACAATGAACCAGGGACATACCTTATCTATAAAAATAAAAAACTTTAAAAGGTCTTTTTTCTTTATCCTTATTCCTCTCTCTTTGAAGCTTTGTTTTAAATCTTTAAGAAAAACCTGTTCTTTGGATAGTGGTGATCCCATGATGTCGATAGACGCGAACACTTACCTTAAGGGGATTTTCAGGGTCCGGACGAGGGGCGTCTACCGGGTCCCTGTCCAGCGTTCGAGCCCCACGTTGGGCGCCAATTGACCTGGCCCGCAGGTCACACAATCGTGGGTTAGCGAAGCTGGAGAGGTCCGGGGAGCTAGGCTCGAGGGGAACCTGATGGCTCTAAGGGCCAAGAGGCTCGGAACGAGATCACGGAGAGGAAGGAGACTAGACGCGCTAATGGTGTAAAAAATGTCTCTCTTTATTGTTCCTGGTAAGGGTTTTTATGAGCATGTTATCAGAATGCCACGTCCCCAGAGGGGTGGCTAAGCATTGGACGCAGGCCTGCGTCATATCCCAGAAACGAGAGTTAGCCAGGAAATGAGAGCTAAGCGAGAAATGAAAGCTAGCGAAGGGAGGGGGCGCGGGTCAGGCAGAGGGGAGGGGTAAGGCGATTTTCCAGTCTCCGGCAGTATTTCACAAGAGATTATCCAATTTTTAATGCCATAGGTAGTAAATAAGGGTCTATTCCCCACAAATAATTATTATCTCTGCCTAGGTCCACAAACATATTGTCATACTTGTCTTTATTTCTGTTGAAATTGATATTTGCCCTCTCCACCATTAATTTTCTTCTTTGTTTTGTGGCTCCACTTTTTTTTCCCCAAAAAGAACTATAACTTTATCTAGAATGATTTCTCAATACTTGTTATGCTCCCTAGGAGTTTCCAAATAGTTTTTAATGTCTTGCGTTTCAGTGATGCTGCCTTTTCTCTCCCTGTCCCCATCATACAGTGTCTCTGGGAGTACAAAGTCCAGAGCTCATGAACATTATGAAAATGGCCATGCTAGCAGTACGCACCACTCAGGCATGTTTATGAAGAGTCCTCTGGTTTTGTTTGTATTTTCTTTTGTGTTAGTTCCAGGAGATGGGTCTATGTGTTACCAACACATTTCGGGAAAGACTTATGATACAGGAGCAAGCTGCGTCAATACTTGTTTATTTTGGGAAAAGGAGAATATGAGCAAATATACCCAACCTCCTATTGCTTTACTTCTGCTAGATGAAAGCATTTGAACCTATTTCTTAAGCCCAATTGCTGTCATGCCAGCTTGCAGACAGAAGCTAGGCAGTTGTGTTTTATCTTGATAACTTGTTATAATTACTATTGCAAAAAAAATTTGTTAGTTGTTAAAGTACTATAGTTTTAACCACCAAAAAAATACACAAAGGATTCTGGGAAGATGGTGGAATAGGTTAGACAATTCCAAACTCTCCAATTTCCCCCCACAAACAAGACAAAAAAGGGCTTTAGGGAGAATGTAGAGCAGTAAAAATAAATGAGAGTTGGGGCAGAACAGTGGTCTTCCTGGGACAACTGGAGAACATCTGAGGAAAAATCCCAGGACAGAGATGTGATACCTCTGAAGTCTAAACACCTCCAAACTAGTTCCACTGAAAGACAACCTGCCAAGCCCTGGGGCTAGTTGGGTTGGGAGGTAGCCTTGGTCCCAGCCACAGGAATTTTCACCTTTTACACAGTGTGGGGAGTCAGGTGTCTGACTGGGGCAAGATTGAGAGATCTGCTGATAAGGGATTCCAGACCCACCTGTGCTGCTGAGATGTGTCCCTGGGTGAGAAGAAGCCAGGACACTCCAGGTGAGTGCAGAAGTAGTGGGATGAGGACACCAATGACTATGGGCACTTACAGGAGGGTGGAATTCTTGTGGAACTGAAGGAAGACCTGAGGCCAGAGGCATTATACTCCATGCCCCCAGGACTAGAGGTGATTACAAGAAATTGCTATAAATTAAAAAAAATGAGCAGGTAAAGGAGAAAGAACCCAACCACAGAAAGTCATTATTGGAACAGAGAAGACTGGGGTTCATCTTCAGAGGAGGGTACTGAAGCAAAAAAAAAAAAACAAACAAAAAACAAAAAGTCTCTATTATCTCAAAGAGTAACATTAAATGGTCACCTGCCCCCAAAAGAATTTACAGAAAAATTTAAAAAGACTTTAAAAATCAAATGAGAGAGATTGAGGAAAAATTAAAAAATAAGAACAATCTAAGAAAAACCAGAATATTACGGAAAGAAAATTAACCGTCTGGAAAAGGAGATCCACAATTTTAAGAAAGAAAATGACTCCTTGAAAATTAGAATTGGGGAAGGGTAAGCCAGCAAAATTATGAGACCAAGAAATTATTTAAAAAATATAAAGAATGAAAAAATAGAAGAGAATGTGAAATATCTTGTAAGCAAAACTGATCCAGAGAACAGATCAAGAAGAGAAAACCTAAGAAAAATCAGATTATCTGAAAGCTATGATTAAAAAAAAGAATCTTGATAGAGTAATACAAGAAATATTTAAAGAAGTTTGTCCTAAAGTGTTAGAGCAAGAGGGAAAAGTAGGAATAGAAAAAAACCCACTGATCACCACCTGAAAGATTCCTACAAGGAAAACCTACAGGAATATCCTAGTTAAATTCCAAAACCCTCACCTAAAGGCAAAAATATTATTAGAAACAAGAAAAAATACAACTCAAATATGGTACAGCCACAATTAGAGTCACAGAAGACCTAGCAGTGGCAACTCTTAAAAGACTGCAGGTCTTGGAACACTATACATCAAAGAGCAAAAGAACTGGGGTTGGGGCTGATAATATCATACACAGCAAAGGTAAGCACAATTCTGAATGAAAAAATATGGACATTTAATGAATTGCCAGACTGTCAGGATTTTATTGCAAAAAGACCTGAACTAAATAGAAAATTTGACATACAAGATCCAAGAGAAATATAAGGTAAACATCAAAGACTAAGTTAATTACAAGGGATTCAATAAGGACAGACTGTTTGCTTTTTAATATGAGGAAATGTAAACTGTATGTCTAAGATTGTAAATATTAATTAGGTAGTTTGAAAGGAACATTGGGCTAGAGCTGAGTATAACGTGATTCAAAAAAGTAATGCCATGTAGGAGAAGGTGAAAAAGAGTAATTATCTTATACAAATGGTATCCAAGAGGAAGAACTGACACAGAGGAATTAGATGAGGACTGAAAGCTGATAGTTCTGGAGCCCTACTCTCATCGGGAATGGGTTTAAGAGGGAACAACATATATATTTGGAAGGCTATAAAAATCTTCTGAATTTAGATAGAAGTGAGGGCAAAGGGAAAGGATGGAGGTGAGAGGATAAGGAAAGGACTTTTATAGGAGGAGTAGGTTAAGGAATGGGAGGGCAAGGTAGCAGGTAGAAGTAAAGTAAAGGAATCAGGAGGAATAGGAAATAACAGATACACATAAACATAAAATAAAGATCAGGAGTAGAATTTATTAGGGGAAAAATGGGTAATAATCATGATCTCAAACAAAGTTAAAGTTAAAATAGATTTAATCAAAAGAGAAACATGGGGAAACTACACTACATGTCAGCCATATTAATCAATATTGTTTTAAGCTATTTAAAATAACTAGACAGTATAAGGTTGGAATATTGTTTTGCTGTAGGAAAGAATGAGTTGGTAGACTAAGAAAAATATGGAAAGACTTGGACTCATGAAGGAAGATGTTATCCACCCTCAGAGAAACAGAGGACAAACAAGTATAGTATAGTCTTACATAGATGCATATGAATGTATATGTTTATATTTGAGTATGATTATAAACATCTAAGTATATGTATGTGAATGTAAGTGCATGTATCCATGTCTATATGTATGTATATATATATATGTTATATGTATGTGTATATATGTATGTATGTGTATCCATGTGTGTATATATACATACACACTCTCTATATGTATATATGGATATCTTTATATGTATATCTCTATCTGTCTATCAATCTATCTATCTATCTATCTATCTACCTATCTATCTATCTATCTCCGTGCTTAATTGTAGCCTTGGGAGTGGGGGAAGAAGGGGGAAAAAAGAACAAAGTAAAAAGTGTATAGCAGAGAACAAAAGAAAACTCACAAGATAGTAAAGAAAAGATGGACAGCTCTGAATTCAATGTGTAGTATTTATTATATAGGTTTCTTGAAGTGGAAATGTATTGCTGTATATTTTGAATCCTCTCTTACATTCTGCTGTGTACATAGCAATACTTTTTTATTACTTTTCTTATTTTATATTTAAGTTTTAGTATTAAAGTTTATAATGTTTCCTTTTCTTTTCTATTGGGTATTTCAGTTTAAAATAAATTAATTGGGGGGGCGGAGCCAAGATGGCAGCTGGAAAGTAGGGACTAGCATGAGCTCCCCACCGAGTCCCTCCAAAAACCTATAAAAAGTGGCTCTGAACCAATTCTAGAACTGCAGAACCCACAAAACAGCAGAGGGAAGCAGGGCTTCAGCCAAGGACAGCCTGGATGGTCTCTGGGTGAGGTCTATCCCGCACGGAGCTGGGAGCAGAGCGGAGCAGAGCCCAGTGTGAGCAGCGTGGACCAACCAGACCAGGAGCAGGGTGGAGTGTGCCCTAGCGCCCTGAATCAGTGAGCTGCAGCAGTTACCAGACTTCTCAAACCACAAACACCAAAGACAACAGAGAAGGTTAGTGGGAAAAGCTGTGGGAGTGGAAGGAGTTCTAGGTTCAGCTACCACCCTGGGGGCAGTGGAGGTGGGGCAGCTACAGAACTAGAGCTGCAGTTGCTTCCAGCCCCAGGCCCACCTCGTGGGAGGAATTAAGTGGCGGATCAGAGCAGGAGTGAAGAACCTGCTGAAGATCTAAGTCCAGTCTGGGTTGGGGGTTCTTGGGGAAGGAGAAGTGCTGGTGTGGCAGAGCTGGTGCATCCCCCCAAGCTTGGAACATAGTTCTCTAAACTCTACAAGCAGTCATACCCCACTTAAAAACTCAAGGGTTAAGTTAGTTGGCTGGGAATATGGCCAGGCAGCGAAAATGCACCCAGATTCAGTCTCAGACTTTGGATTCTTTCTTTGGTGACAAAGAAGTCCAAAACACACAGACAGAAGAAGTTAACAAAGGCCTACAACAAAAGCCTCCAAGAAAAACCATGAACTGGTCCCAGACCATGGAATATCTCAAAAAGGATTTGGAAAAGCAAGTTAGAGAAGTAGAGGAAAAAATGGGAAGAGAAATGAGAAGGATGCAAGAAAACCATGAAAAACAAGTCAATGACTTGCTAAAGGAGACCCAAAAAAATACTGAAAAATACACTGAAGAAAACAACACCTTAAAAAATAGACTAACTCAAATGGCAAAAGAGCTCCAAAAAGCCAATGAGGAGAAGAATGCCTTGAAAGGCAGAATTAGCCAAATGGAAAAGGAGGTCTAAAACACCACTGAAGAAAATACTACCTTAAAAATTAGATTGGAGCAAGTGGAAGCTAGTGACTTTATGAGAAATCAAGATATTATGAAACAGAACCAAACGAATGAAAAAATGGAAGACAATGTGAAATATCTCACTGGAAAAACCACTGACCTGGAAAATAGATCCAGGACAGATAATTTAAAAATTGTTGGACTACCTGAAAGCCATGATCAAAAAAAGAGCCCAGATATCATCTTTCAAGAAATTATCAAGGAGAACTGCCCTGATATTCTAGAGCCACAGGGCAAAATAGAAATTGAAAGAATCCCTCGGTTGCCTCCTCAAATAGATCCCAAAAAGAAATCTCCTAGGAATATTGTCGCCAAATTCCAGAGATCCCAGATCAAGGAGAAAATACTGCAAATGGCCAGAAAGAAGCAGTTTGAGTATTGTGGAAACCCAATCAGAATAATCCAAGATCTGGCAGCTTCTACATTAAGAGATCGAAGGGCTTGGAATACGATTTTCTGGAGGTCAATGGAGCTAGGATTAAAACCAAGAATCACCTACCCAGCAAAACTGAGTATCATGCTCCAAGGCAAAATATGGATTTTCAACAAAATAGAGGACTTTCAAGCTTTCTCAGTGAAAAGACCAGAGCTGAATAGAAAATTTGACTTTCAAACACAACAATCAAGAGAAGCATGAAAAGGTAATCAAAAAAAGAACAAGAAAAAGAAATTGCAAGGGACTTACTAAAGTTGAACTCTTTTGTTTACATTCCTACATGGAAAGATGATGTGTATGATTCATGAGACCTCAGTATTAGGGTAGCTGAAGGGAATATGCATATATATGTGTATTTATGTATATATATATATATGTGAATGTGTATGTATCTATATATGTATGTGTGTGTATATATATATATATATATATATATATATATATATATATACAGAGAGAGAGAGAGAGAGAGAGAGAGAGAGAGAGAGAGAGAGAGAGCAGGCACAGGGTGAGCTGAAGATGAAGGGAAGATATCTAAAAGAAATAAAATCAAATTAAGGGATGAGAGAGGAATATATTGAGAGAGGGAGATAGGGAGAGATAGAATGGGGTGGATTATCTCACATAAAGGTGGCAAGAGGAAGCAGTTCTGGGGGAGGAGGGAAGAGGGCAGGTGAGGGAGAAATGAGTGAATCTTGCTCTCATCAGATTTGGCCTGAGGAGGGAATACCATACATACTCAATTGGGTATCTTACCCCACAGGAAAGAAGAGGGAAGAAAATAAAAAAAGGGGGGATGATGGAGGGGAGGACAGATGGGGGTGGAGGTAATCAAAAACAAACACTTTCAAAAGGGGACAGGGTCAAGGGAGAAAAGTTGGGCTGGGAAGGAGCAAAATATAGTTAGTCTTTCACAGCATGAGTATTGTGGAAGGGTTATACATAATGATATGCATGCGGCCTATGTTGAATTGCATGACTTCTTAGGGAGGGTGGGTGGGAAGGGAAGAGGGGAGAGAATTTGGAACTCAAAGTTTTAAAAACGGATGTTCAAAAACAAAAAAAAGTTTTTGCGTGCAACTAGAAAATAAGATACACAGGCAATGGGATGTAGAAATTTATCTTGCCCTACAAGAAAGGAAGGGAAAAGGGGATGGGGGGGGAGTGGGGTGACAGAAGGGAGGGCTGACTGGGGAACATGGCAACCAGAATATACGCCATCTTGCAGTGGTGGGGAGGGTAGAAATGGGGAGAAAATTTGTAATTCAAGCTCTTGTGAAAATCAATGCTGAAAACTAAATATATTAAATAAATAAATTTTTAAAAAAAGAACTTAAATACAAAAAGACATAAAAGAACATTTCCATGTAAACAACACAACATAAAGAGAGGATTCATTGTATAAACATGAATTTCCATTTCAGACTATTTGCTTTTTTTGCAAAAATTATGTACTGAATACCACACATTGTTTCAAAACTAAAAAAGTTAATTAATTAATTAATTTTAAAAACCCACTATACCGGAATTAAGAGAAAAGACATGGTAAAAGAGTAGCAATTTATTTTAAGTATTTAATTCAATTCTAAACAATGAACAGTATAAGGCTAAGTAAAATAAAGGAGTTGGCAGATGTGACTTTATTGCGTATCCAAAGACAATAAGAAATATCATTTCATGGGACATTTAGTCATCTTAAAGCTCAGTGATTGAACTATAGCTCATGATTTTGTAAGGAGGCCACAGTGGAGATTATTATCGTGTAGCGATCAATAGCTGTTACAGAAGAGGAAGAGAAATTATAAAAAGAACTCAAGAAAGAACTGGAAACTGAGTTAGCCTACACTTTAATAATCAGTAATTTCAATGCAAAGGTGAATATAGGGAAGGACCTTGAAAATAATTTTTGGACAAGAAACATGGTTTAGGCATAAGTAAGGAGAGAGGCCAAAGGCTTGAACACTATGTAAATGCTTCATCCTTCCATGAATACTTCATTGAAAAAGAAACTTTTGGGGCTCTGAACATAACAAGCGTTGTACAACATTGTAAGAAATGAAATTGGTTATAGTCTTACAAAGAGTAAATTCTTACAAATGAGTACCAATGTAGGAGTGATTCCTGAATCACTGTCTTTGCAGAGTCAGACTATTAACTTAGAGCTAAGATCAAAATCAATAACAAATCAAATGAAAGAAAAATGAAAATATTTAGTGAGTAATTGAAACAACTCCAACATGACCTTTTTAAACAAGATGTTGTCACTGAAAATTAGGGCATGTGTAAAACGATACGCATAAACCTAAATTACCACTGTTTCCTGAGAGAGGCATGTAGGTGCTGCACTGGTTAAAATGCTAGAGAGTGGGAGTCAGGAAGATCTCAGTTAAAATTTTGCCTTAAATACCTAATATGTGACCCTGTGCAACCAAGGGTGGGGAACCTGTGGCCTTGAAGCTACACATGGTCCTCTAGGTTCTCAAGTGTGGCCCTTTGACTGAATCCAAAGTTCACAGAACACATCCCCTTAATGAAAGGATTTCTTCTGTAAAACTTGGACTCAGTCAAAAGGCCACACCCAAGGACCTAGAAGGTCACATGTGGCCTTGAGGCTTCAGGTTCCCCACCGTGAACCTCTTTTAGCTTCAGCTTCAGTATCAGTAAAATGGGGATAATAGTGTCACCTGCCTCTCAGGATCATAGGGAGGACCAAATAACACTTCGCTAACCTTAAAAGTGCAATAGCAATGCTAGCTAACAGCTACTTCCAAAGGAACTTTAATTGATATAAACCACTACAAGAAGAATAGAAGCCATATCAATCGTCAAATGCTTGATCTCCTTGCTGCAGGTGGCAACTATTTAAAATATAAGCTCATTTCTGCAGTCCTGTGGAGAGCTGTGGAAGATGAGGAGCATAAACAGTAAGAAATGGTGGAGAAAAAAAAAGTTTACAGAAAGGCCTAAGTTAACCATATCTTTCCAAAGGCTTTCAAAAAAACAAAAAAAGAAAAAGAAAAACTCAGAATGACAGCAAAGATGATAAAAGGAAAAGTTCTCTAAAAATTTCTGTTAAAAATTCTTTTCTTTAATAATAACAGTGGAGTGACCACTTTTGGATTCTTTCATCGTAGTCCTGCATGTGCAACATGAGGAAACAGAAATAGTATTAAAGATAACAAAGATAAGAAGGACAGCTGATTAGAACAGTTATGGTCAGAGGAGGTCCCTGCTGGAGACCACAAAATTTTGAGGGCATTAAGGGATCTATTCTCAAGATATTGAAAGAATTCTGGCCAAAAAGTTACTAACCTATACCTACTCTTTGACCTACCCACACTAAGTCTATACCCTACTGTATATAAGGAAGACTTTGTTTTCCCTTTTAAAGTTTAGTTTCTCAGGATCCATGGCCATGACAATGTCTAGTTTCGAGGTGTTAGATAATAGCTCCCAGAATATCCCAAGGATTCGAAGTAGTAATTCCCAGAATCATAGTGATAGGCAGTTCCACTGAGGCTGTGCCATGAGATTTAGGGGTGACATAATTGATATTTACTATGCTTGCAAAGAATGAGGATATTGCTAAAGTTAACCTGTGAGCTTAATGTTGGCAAGATGCCTTCTTTGTCTGTTGCCCTATAAAGCAAGTGGGCACTGGTCAGGGAGTGGGGAAAGCACGGGGAATCTGTGTGTGCCTTGACTGGCCCCCATCAAGGCTCGAGGGGATTTAGGGGAGTGCACAAGCTGTGCCTGTCTCGATTGACCCTATAAAGATGTAGGGGTAGTTGCCGCCCCCACCCCCATCAGACACTGTGAGAAGGGTTGTTAGGGAATGCTGTAGGAGTTATGCTCCCACTATCAGCAACCTTCTGAGAAGTTTAGACTAGAATAAAGCTGATTATTAACCCCTTTGAAGCTGTTTTCCTATCTGACCAGATCAAGAGTGAACATGTTAAAGGCTAGAGTCTGAAACCTCCCATGTGTTATCTGTGAAACACCTACAGAGATCAAAGAAAGAGGAAAAGGATACATTTGAAAAAAAATGCTTATAGCAGCTCTTTTTGTAGTGGCAAAGAACTGGAAAGTAAGAGGGACTACCTATCAATTTGTTGTTCAGTCATGTCTGACTCTTCTTGACCCCCATTTGGAGTTTTCTTGGCAAAGATACTGGAGTAGTTTGCTATTTCCTTCTCCAGCTTATTTTATAGATGAGGAAACTGAAGCAAACAGGGTTAAATGATTTGTCCATGTTCAAACGTCTGAGGCTGGATTTGAACTCATGAAGATGAATCTTGCTGATTCCAGACCCGTAACAACAATACTACTTGCTGCTGCTGTGGCTATGTAAGGCCAATGACACCAGCACACAGGAGGGCTTCTAGCACAGGTTCTTTGATCTGCTTTTCTAAGGAAAGCAACTTTAAAGGATTTACAACCTCACTTTAATCAAACATATATATATATATATATATATACACACACATACACACACACACACACACACACATATATATATATACACACATATATACACACACATATGTGTGTATACATATAAGTATACGTATACATATACGTATACGTATACATAGACATATACATATACATATACATATACATATACATATACATATACATATACATATACATATACATATACATATACATATACATATACATCATTCACTTAGTTCAGGGAAAAAGTCAGCACCCTGAACTTCAGAGCAAATACAAACAGAAGAAGTAACACAAATCAACAAAAAGGCTTCTGTCTGACCATAGTAATACACAGACAGTTATCAGGGAGAGAAGCACCAACATCTGGGTTTTCAAAGCCAGAGAGGGGGGAGCTCCTATCCAGAGTCTCATCTGGCCAAATCACAGGATTGCTCTTCCAATGAGTGAGCCCCCAAAGTAAAACCGCTCCTCTTGCAGTTTTGAGAATTCTTGATTCATGATTCTCAATTCTTGCTTCTGATTTCAATAGCTATCCTTTGGGTATGTATACCCTTTTTCAGGGCCCAACGGCTTCAAGCTTCTTGAGGGCTTCACACCTCTCAAGGGTTTCACACTTCTTGTGACTTAATTAGCAAAAGGGTGTGGGCCTTCCTACAAACAAAGGCAAACCTCGGTCAAAGGCACTTGGTTGCCTTAGTGCTAAGAAGCACTCCAAAAGAAAAAAAAAAACAGTGAAAAGTTCCATTTTGCTTGCCCTTACAAGGCCCAGCACTCTACCCAGCACTGTGCCACCTAGCTACCCATGCCTATCAATTTGAGATAAACAAACTATGGCATATAAATGTAATGGGATACTAGGGTGCTGTAAGAAAGTTCTGAAAGGGTAGGTTTTGTTGAAACCTGTGAAGACTTGTATTAGCCAATGCAACAATTTATATAATAAAAACAACATTGTAAAGACAACTTAGAAAGCCTTCAGGATTCTGATCAATGCAATAACCAATCATGACTTGAGGACTGGAGTCTTCCCTACCCTTGATGAAGAAGTAATTTGCTATTACACAAAGTATCCAAGTAAAGTCCTCTTTCATCTTAACCTGAGGTTGACTTCCAAGTCCCATGGCTCTTTCTCTGTGGGCTGACTGCTTCTGACTTTTGCCTGAATTCACACATAGGCAGCTCTCCACTCCTGCTCCATGTCTCAGCTAATGGGGACTGCTCCCTTCCAAGCTCTCCCTGCTCCTGACTGACAGCAGGCTCCAAGCACTCCTGCCAGCAGCTTCTGCCTCTGGGAAAACAAAGCTTAACCGGACAACAACAATATTTATACACATTATGGACACAGCCATTTCAATTCACTTTCAAAGTTCAAAGCCTCTGTGATAACAGCTCAATTTACTTTAACAGCTCTTAAATGAGGCTTAAGCTAAGCCTCCTTCCTGCCGGCAGGTTTCTGCCCTACAGCTCTAATCATTTTTAAAGTTCAGAGGCTTGTGAAGAAGTGAGTCTTCTCTCTCAGAGGTCTCCTCTCAGAAGTCTCCCCTTGGCTAACACTCATTCTCCTTCGTTGTCTCTTCTTTTCATTTTCTTCTTCTCAACATTGGCTCACCCTCTCAATGTTGGCTCTTTTAATGTCTGCTTTCTCAACGTGGGCTCTTCATATATACAGTTCTACTTGGCATCTGATCGGCCAGAGCCCACATGCATGTATCTGATTGTCTAGAGCCCACTTGTGCTAATCTGATTGGCTCAGTGCAGAGAGGCATGCAAGACTTGGTCTGGGAAACTGAATAACAAAAAAGAAAAACAGCAAATAATCCCACTTTGGTTGCCATTACAAACACTCATCAGCTGTGTGACTTTTTGAAATTTAGTTTCCTTATCTGTAAAATGAGCCTGTAACACTTCATAGGGTTGTTTTGAGGTATAAATAAGAACATATTGAAAATACTTTGCAAACCTTAAATCATATGTACAATGTCATACGTTTTTATTATGACAACTTCCAATTGTTGGATAGTAGTTTAAAAAGTATATGTGTATATATATGTATATATATATACATATATATGTAATACACATATATAACCAGCATAGTTTTTGAGATGTTAGAAGCATTCTATTTTAGTCTTTCCAAATTTATCAATGCCTTCTCTTCTCCTCTCCAACTCTATTAAAAAATAGAATTCATTCTTACTGGAAGTCAGCATGACATAGTTTATTCTGTTGGAGTTTGAGTCAGGATGACCTCGGTTCACATCCTACCTTTGACTTTCATTGACTGTATAAACATGTGTAAGTCACTTCTCTGGGCATCAACTTTCTCATCTGTAAAATGAACATAATAAAACTTTTAGCACTTAGTTCACATGATTATGGTGAGGAACATGTTGAAATGTACATAAAGCTTTTTTCAAACCATAAAGTACCATATAAATGCCAGCTCTTCTTCTCTTCCTTGTCCTCTTTTTTCTCTAATTTACTTCTTCCCATAAGTCTAGACTTGCCTATCCAGTGGCTAGAACTGATTGGCAGGTGTAGCAACAAGAATCTATCCATTTTTCTATATGTATGTATATACATATATGCAAGTATATATACATATATACACATACCTACATACACACATATATGTATACAGAAAAAGTGAAAGGGAGAGAGAAAGAGAGAGAGAGAGAGAGAGACAGAGAGAGAGAGAGAGAGAGAGAGAGAGAGAGAGAGACAGAGACAGAGAGACAGAGAGACAGAGATACAGACAGACAGAGACAGAAAGACACAGAGAGAGAGAGAGAATGCTAGCCCCATGATTTACTGACACAGGGGGCTTCTGCTGACTGACTGACTTTACCACCATAGAGCAACATATCCTCTGTTGTTACAGTCTTAGAGCATCGTCTGGGCATATTAAGAGATTAAGGGACTTGCCCATAACAGAACTTGAATCTAGGGCTTTTTGACTCAGAGGCCAGCTTTCTATCCAGTCATTAAAATACTTTCTTTTCAATGAGAAGTTCAGCTTCTCTACGGAATTGACACACAGTTGGGGAGCTGCCTTCCTGGAAGCCCATTGACGTTCCACTCAGAAATTAAATAGGTGGGGCATTAAACTGACCATATTCAGTGTGCCATCATTAGCTGTGTGATTTTTTGAGATTTACTTTCCTCATCTGTAAAATGAACCTGTAACACTTACCTTGTAGGGTTGTTTTGAGGTATAAATAAGAAAGTATGGGAAATACTTTGTAAAACTTAAAGCATATGTATAATGTCACATTTTTTTATTATGACAATTTCTAATTGTTGGATAGTAGTTTAAAAAGTATGTGTGTGTATATATGTATATATACACATATATACATGTATACACAAATAAATGGGGTCATGCCCAGGGTCACATAGCTAGTAAGTGTCTGAGGATGGATTAGAACTCAGGTCTTTCTGTCTCCAGATATAGTGCTTTATCCACTGGCCCCTATGATCCGTAAGGGGGGAGTATCACTTGGACGCATGGAAGGGAGAGTCCTACACTACCCTTTGAGAGAGATGCTCTCCCCCAAGGATACAAGATAGCTGCTGATAAGGAGACCTCTCACAAGGAGGAGAGAAGAAAGTTGGGATCAGGTAGGGAGGCTCTTACTAGTGATATGACCAATTAGTTTACATAATTAGAGGCGAAACTCAATCATTTCTACCTACTGAAGAATTATAAGGCTGTAAAGAGAATTTTAAATGTCCATAACTTGTGCCCAAGATCCAGTGAACCTGTCCTTGTTATAATTAGATTTATGTGGGTATTAGTTTCCTCATCTATAAAATGGGGGGGTTAAACTAGATGATATTAAAGATCTCTTTCAATTCTAACATTTTATTGGGTATTCCATGGACTATGTAAGAGATGTCGCATTTATCTGATTTGATAAAACATTTCTGGTACTTTTTGTTAGACCTTTTCTGGTACCTGTTATTTTATGGCCAACGAACATTTTTTTTAATAGTGTTCTTTGTTATTATGAACAATGGCAACATCTCTGAATTCTTAGTAGATACAAATTATATCAATATGTCTTCGTGGGTTTTATAGGAAATGAAATTCATTCTATTGTCATTCTACAGAATATTCTCTCTCTTGGATTGATTTCTCAAAATTAAATAAGCATGACGGCTGTCATATTCTCTTTGTTCAATCTCATGGGCCAATTCCTGAATGCCCTTTATGCAATTTGCTTTTAAATGATCTTCATTTCTGCTTGTTTTCCTTCAAAGTCTGGTTAGAAGCTATTAACACTTTTTGTTTCCTGTAACATTTTTCTTTTCTGATCGAAAACTATAAGTGTAGTTTTCTTTTAATAGCATTTGCCCCTGGCTAAAAAGGAAAACTTTTTTTTTTTGATTAAGAAAAATAAAAATAAATCAAAGCTATATGTAGTATTTTTAAATAGTCTGTGAAACGTGAATAAGATTTCCAAATATAGGTTCCATTTCTCAACAGTCCTTATTGGTCCCATGAAGCTTGTTGTATTCTTTGGGGGTGAGTACAAATTCCAAAGTATGTTTTTAGCATCTTATTTTGAAATCAAACCCTTTTCTGTGCTTCAGGGAGAACATTACTCTTTTTACTGTTAAAACATCTCCTAGGAAGACTTAGAAGTTTTTTCTTAAAGACAAACTCTACTGTTTAATCTACAAGCCCAAATGTGAGCATACCTATGTGTTCTATACCATCTTAAAATCTAATCATCATTTTTATTAAAGCATGTAATACCCTGGGCCTCTCTATTTTGAATCCATGGCCATTCCAGAAGCTAGCCCTTTCCGCTCTTCTAGACTCTACCTAGAATTATAAATAACCGAGTTATTGGGAAAAATACATAAAGTGACTTATGGCAAGTTGAATAATAGTAAACTCCTTGTGGGCAGGGCATGGGAGGAAAACAACAAATTGAGAATGTTACCTAGGTACAGTTCTATATGCATGATACTAAATTTATGACATTAGCATTTTAGTGTGAAGGCTTTTTTTTTAAAGTAGGGTATATTGGTGGTTCTAGGTTAAAGGTTCTGATTTTGGCATCTTTTTTCAGTGTTCTTTTAAATTATATTTTCTAACTGTATTGAGACATCCTGAAGCCTTGGTTGGATCAAGGGACTACAGGCTCAGGCTGGTGGTGTCACTTTCTCGTCACAACAGTACATGGCAGCCATGAAAGCACCAAGGAGCTCTGAAATTTGGTTGGTAGATCATGATGGGTAACTCAGAAAAGGAGTCTTACTCAGTTCAATCAATAAGAGGTATCCTCAATGCGTATATTTGTGGAATATCCTCTTTCTACGTCTAAGTAAATCTTTTTTTGAACTGTTGAATAAATCTACAACTCTCTCAATTTGTTCCATTATCAAACTGCTGAATGACCAAAGTTTTTCTTATTTTGTTCTCATATTGGACTTAAACTACCAGGAGACTTACCTGAGTCAGGCACAGCCAAGACCACTACCACTACCCTTCTCTCAATCCTTTTCCATCAAAAAATTTCTCTGAAACAAATAAGCCTATTTGAACAAAACAAATCCAGACAGTGGTCAGAAAATATCTATGTCCTTCTGCACCGACAGTCCATCACCTCCTGACCAAGTGGCAGGAAGTTTGTTTCAGCATCAGTCTTCTAGAGTTGTGGTATGTAACTGGGTTGCTTATAGATCCTAAGTCTTTCGTAGGTTATTTTCTTTTACAACAGTGTATTGAATATATAATTGCTCTGGTTCTGGTCCTTCTCTCTACATCAGTTCATACAAGTCTTTCCAGGGTTCTCTGAAAGGCTCTCTTTCATAATTTCTTACAGTACAATGATATTTCCTTCCATCCATATTACATAGTTTGTTCAGTGTCTTCAGGCACTGCCTTTACTTCTGGTTCTTTGTTATAACAAAAAGAACTGCTATCAATATTGGTACACATTTTTGTCTTCATCTTGATAATAATTTAATATCAATTTAATAACCTCAGTAAGGGCCAGAGCCTGAACTAATCAACCAGAAGAAGAGCTTGGACCTAACAGCTTCTTTGGTCTCTGAGTTTACTCAGAGAATAACTCTTCCTATGTCAACAAGGCCAGATGGGGCTGACTTAAGGGCATTCTTTCCTCTGTCTATAGCCATTAAGGATGAGACCCTTAACCTGAGACACTATCTTGAATAATGGGACATTTTCTTATCTTAATATTTTATGCACATATACTATATTATGGCATGTTAATGGTAAAGAAAACATAGATATTCTGGATCATAATTTCAATTGACACTTTGTCAACACTTTTGTCTTATTGTATTTACCACCTATTCAATTAAGAAAATTCCTTTCACATACTATTTTTAAACATACATGGATGTCATAAAGGTGAGAGACACAGACATTCTGAGTTGGGACTGTTCCAAAATGTATTTAAGCCTTCTCATTCTTTTGTTCAGACAGTCAGATTTTATCTGGCTCCATACATATATGTATGCCACTAGCTTTAAGGGAATAAACAATATGCATTTACATATCACCTAGCTTGTTTGCCTCCTTTAACCAAACTTTAGATCAACATTCTATTTGTAAAGATTTACTTTTGCTAACCGTCCACACTATTTAAACTGAAACGATTCTTTTTTTTTCCCCTAGAGAAGGATATTTATTTTAATTTCATCCTTAATTAAAATTTCCCAATGCTTGAAGCAGCTCTGCCTCCTTACAAACTTTGTAACCTTGGAAAACCTGTTAACCCAATCGGCAAGCATTTGTTAAACATCTGCTATGTTCTAGGCTTTTCTCACCTATGGAAACTTCAATTTCTTCTTCTGCAAAATGGACTTAATAATGCTTGAGTCACCTACCTGACAGGATTATTAAGGAGATCAAACAATGGATCCGTAAATGTTTTGTAACTGTGAAGCACCAGATAAAGGTGAGCTAACCCTGCCCCACCCCCAGGGTAAACATACATTTAATCATCATATTTTCTCTTTCCTGGATTCTGTTCAGTGCCTCCCCCCCACCCCCCCACCCCTTAGAGGCAAATAGGTGCTGCAATGGAGAGAGTACTGGATGTGGAGGCAAGAAGACCGGAATATGAAATGTGCCTCAGACAATCACTAACTGTGCGATCCTGGACAAGTCACATAGCTTCTATCTGCCTCAGTTTTCTCATCTGTAAAATAGGGATGATAATAATAATGTCACTTTACCTGCCAGGGTTGTTATGAGGGTGAGATGATATTTGTGAAGCTCTTTGTAAACTTTAAAGAATTATATAAATGCTAGTGACGATGACGATGATGACGATGAGTTATGATCTCATTGATCTAGTCAGTGCCGTGTTGTTTGCAATCGATTCAGTTTTTCTTTTCCTCAGCCTTTTAAAATGAATGACATTACTTGAAATTCTCTGTCTGATACAGATCAGACTGACACAATTTTTTTGTTGTTGTTGTTGTTCAGTCATTTCAGTAGGGTCCCCATTTGGGGTTTTCTTGTCAGAGATACTGGAACGGTTTGCCATTTCCTTCTCCATTCGTTTTACAAGTGAGGAAACTGAGGCAAACAGGGTAAAATGACTTACCCAGGGTCACACAGCTATTAAGTGTCTGAGGCCAGATTTGAACTCAGATCTCTTTGACTCCAGGCCTGGCATGGCATTGCCTAATTTCCAACATAAGTTTAGATCAAACTATTCAAGAGCGGAAGTAACCTTTTAGCCTTTACATATCACAATGTTTAATTTTCTATTTCTTTTCTAAATTCATTCCCATGAATTGGATCTAATAAATCTGAGAAACATATGAAGGACTCCAAAATTAATCATAAAACTATTTAATCTTATTCTGATAGGGAAGGTGATGAGGTGAGGCAGACAGGGGTATTTGAGGCAGATGAGCAAACAGGATGCAGGATATGAGATAAGGTGCAGGATGTGGGCAGCCAGAAAAGCAATCAAAGAAAACTATGCATTGAAGTCCCCTACTGTGGACTTGGATGTGTGATTTCACAAAGCACCATCAATTAACCCGACAACTCTACCCCTTCCCTTTCCTATTCTCTTGGCTTATGTGTACAGACTACATGACATTCTGGAGAAGTCCTCCACATTCTATTGCTTCTCTGCATGATAAAGGCACCTCCGGATTACCTGATTTCCCCAGGCATTCTCTATCCCCCAAAACTGTATTTAAATCATGACCCCTAACCCGACTGATGGCCCTGTTTCTCTCGGGGGGAAGAGGATCCACTTGGGTGCATCACCCCCATAAATGCCCTTCTTTAATTTGCAGACTACTGGAGTGAATTCTTTCAGGACAACAAGATGTCTATTCCTCATCACTTCAAGTGGCACCCGAACATTCTTGTATGCCTCCTGAACTCATCAAAGGCACTATAGTGCAATGGATAGAGATTTGGCTTTGGACTCAGGAAGGCCTGGGTTCAAGTTCTGCCTTGGACACATACTGGCTCAGGGACCCTGGACAAGTTACTCCATTATCGCATAACAAGAATGCTGTTTATTTCTAAGTATTTTGTTTTTCTTTTTGAAATGCAAAGTGAGAGGGTGTTTCAGCCTCTTTTCTCGGAGGGGCTATCAGAGTATGCATTAATAGTTATAAAGAGAGATACTTAATGTTGAATGTTTCATTACATGGTTGACAAAGGTGCCTGAATTCTGGTAGTTCAATATCTTTGATGTTAATCATTTTTATGACCTGCATTAATGACATTTAACAAACCATCTTGATTTTCAGTGCCAATAGTTTAACTCATTGTTTGAAGCTAAAGATTCATTCTTTTTTATCTTTCTTTTTTGGTACTTGGAGTAAATAGCCCTTCTCTGAAATGTGATTGCATTATTCCAAAAACAGTTTGTTTTCCAAGAATATTGAGAAATGTTGAAATTTTTTAATCTAATGAACATATTGTACAGTTTTTTTTTGTAAAATTGATTTTTCAGGAACTGTTTTGTAAGACTTATAAATAAAAAGTCCCCCACCCACAAGGATCTTTCACTTTAGATAAAGAATTAAAATCTTGGAAATCATACCGAAATTCTATAGCTATCGTGGAGTTTAATTCATCATTTAATTCATCAAGGGATGAATGTGATTTTGAATGCTCTTAGCTAAAATATTTAATTCCTCTTTTGAGAACAGTTACCATTGATTGAACCTGTGTCAACACACAACACAACTGGCTTTGTTCTTTTCACTAGTTGCCCAGTCAAGTGTCTCAGAGAAACACTAGATGCATCTGGAATCTGGTCAGTGTAGGCTAATTTTTCACCAGCCATAATCACAATACTTCATAGTATTGCTTAGTAATAATTCTTCAAGAGGCCCTGTGGTCAAAGATTTGTCACTCAGTGGCCAAGCTGGTGTTAAGCCTACTAACTCTGCTCATTCCAACTCCATGGGAGTCTGCTGCCTTCAGAACCTGGTATTACTTCTACAATACAAAACGACTTTTTGAATTATAAGGATGCATGGATGATTTAAAAAAATGTAAATTTATTTTTAAGGACTCTGTTAATTTAAGGACAATTTTAATGAGGCAGTTGACAAAATCAATACCATTCTCATTTTTCTATCAAAAACGTAAATGAATACAATGAATTGCCTATTATAGATTATTTGGAGATAATCAAAGTTGCTAAGCTGTAGGTAACCTCTTACTATGTAAAGCCAGGCAGCATCTCCCCCAGTGGAGAGAGGAAAACTTGTAATCAAGTTTACCCCTGACACATACTGGCTGGGTGACGCTGGACGAATCACTTAACCACTTTGTACCCCAGGTAACCCTTTAAAGACTTTAAGTGGCCCAGCAGATTCACATCTTTCTTGATGGAAGGCATTTCCTTACTGGGAGTTCCCTAAAATAATGTCAAATCTTTCAAATCTTTCCTTCCCCCGAAATAATCGAGACACTTCTAGTCAGTAGTGTTCCAGGTAACTAGTGGTTACTGTATTTTCTTGATTTTTATTGGCACGCCTCCTTTACTATCAGTGTCAATCAGGGCAGATTTTCTTTTTTGGTGATCACATTCTTATCAATTTTGTGAAAACAATAAAAATTCTTAGAAGCAAATGTGCATTGTTAGAATACTCAATAGAGTAACATCTAATAAAGGTGTGAGTATTAAGCTAATGCTTAAAGTTCACATTGCTCTGTGGGCTTGGGTTAGGAGACATTTCCATGGCAGTTTAATAAGATTTCCATATTTGAAATTCAGTCACAAAAATGAGTAGTGGCTCCAGGCCTTTGTAGTTAAGCTGCTGTTTGGTAAGTTATTGTACTTTCTTTATAGGATTTTCCATTAAGATACTCATATGCATACATTGATAATTCATCCGTTTGACATTGTTTCTTCCAACCGACATATTTTCCTTTCTAAGAGGTTTCCTTAAAGGTCTGAAAGATATATTTCTCCTATTGCAGTTACAAACTTTTTTCATGTGAATAATGTTGTTTCCTTGTTTTGAACAGTCATGTGTTTCTATTGAAGAAATACATGTACTTTTACAGAAACAATTCTGTAGCTATACTATGAATCATCATGTTGCCTTTGGTCAGCTCTGTTCATTTTTTAAGAGAATTGATTTTTTTTTTAACAGATTGATTTTGTATCCAGAAAGTGGCAGATGTTAATGAAAAGTAGTATTTTCATTTCTCCCTTAGATTGCCATAAGATACTGAAATAACATTCTGGGCCAAAAGTGATACCCACAAATAGGCTTTTGTTTTCAAATGATAGAAAATTTAATATTATTTCTTACTTTTCAAATTAATCTCATGTTTGTGAATCTCAAGTCATTAATGTAATGAGGGACTGGCCAATGAAGGTTTAATCCTTTGATTGTGATCAGTATTCTCTTGTATGCTGCTAATCCATATGGATGCTTGTGGAACCAGCTTACAGAAATGCATGGTGACGTGAAATGGATGGGTCCTGAATCTGATTCAGAGTATACGCAAATATTCTATGACTCTTTCCTGTCCATTTTCTGTGTGGTAAAGAAAAGTCTTTTAATTGGCTGCTGAGCTGGAAATGAAAAAATTGTCATTTCTATGGCAGTTTAATAAGATTAATACATTTTAATAAGATTAATAAGATTTAATAAGATTTAGTAAGATTAAAAAGATTTAATAAGATTAATGAGAATGTGAAACCACATCCTCACTTCCCTGGAACTAAGTGAGGAAGAACAGTTGTGAGATTCTGGGTGGGAGAATGACTAGACATTTTATTTGCTATATCTTCTAACCTGCAATGACATGTGTCCCCTGAATAAGTGGCCACGGTGTTTCTTCTGCCCTCATTGTGTGGATTCTTCCCTGACCAGAAGAGAAAGAATATTGTAGACAGAACAAACTTGTGAGCATCGAAAGGTCGAAAGAGTTACCAGATTTCCATCAATGGAAGCTGAAGGCAGAGACTGCCATCCCCTCTGCAACTGAGTCAGCTAAGAAGCCAGCAGAACTCCAACAAGCTACTTGCATGACCCAGTCCGGTGAATCAACCTAGCATCCCAGACAATCAAGGGAGTGCTATATCAACTGATTATGTCACTTTTGGAAGTGAGCTTTGTGGGAGGAATATTTGCAGCCATCACTCTAAGGTCAAGCCCACTTTCCCCAGAGACTGAAGTATAGAGGGAAATGTGTACCGCAACTTTGGGGGGATGTTTTTGTAATTTGGGTTTTAACATATTTTCTCATTAAATATCCCATTATGAAAGAGAATGTTAATTGCTTATTGCTATTACTGAGATATCAACTAAATGAGGCTGAGAGGTCTGAACTAGCAATGGCAAATGATATTGAGAAAGTAATAACTGGGGATTGATATAAAGACAAGACATTAGGGGACTGATGTTGGGGAGAAGACAATGGCATTAGAAGAATCCCATAGCTCCTCAAGGTTACCCTTAGGACTCTAGAGGTAAGATGAAGAGTAAGATGAAAGCTTACTCTAAGAACCCAACTCACCTGTCTTATTACAGGTTGGGAGAGTCACTTTAGAGCCTTTCTACACAAATAATTTTGTTCGCATTTTATTTGTAGAAATGATTTAAATCACAAGCTTTTGCAGCTTCAACCAACATTCATATCAACTAAATGCAAGGCATTGTGGTAAACACTGGGAATATAAATCTAAAATTGTCCAGGACCTCAAGGGTGAATTGGGAGTTACAAACCTGGAAGATTACAGTGCCCTAAACAGAACCAGGGAAACTCTGGGAGGAGAGAGTTTGAGGAAAATGTTAGTTTAGCTTGGAACATGCTGAGTGTGAGATGCAGCTAGTACCCAGAAGTGGTAATGTCCATTAAGCAGTTGGCAGTAAAGGAATGGAGTTCTGGGCTGTCTTTTGAATGCCCTGCACCAGCTAGCTTTGCACATGGTGGACACAAATGCTTATTTCATCAGGTGACAGCAAGACAGATTTTGATAGAATTGGAAGAGATATTGGAGGTCACCTAGTCCAGCCCTTTCATTTTGCACATAAAAAAAAATTGAGACCAAGGAAGGTTATGTAATCTGCCAAAGATAACACAGGTATCAGAACTGGATTTGAACTCAGGTACTGCCACATTAAATCCAGTGTTCTTTCCACTGTACATAAATTTAGGAGTCATGTCGAAATGCTAAGGGAATCATTGGGGATAAATGATATTACCAAAGTAAAGAGTATAAGAAGAGAAGAAAAGAGGGCCCAGCATCCCACTTTGGGGGACATCCACACTTGGCATGTATATGATATATGAAGACATTTTATTTTATTTTTTTCCAATCAATGTTTCAGTGAGGTATTATCTCTGAGAATCTCAAATGTTCCCCTTCCCCACCAACCCAATTTCTTTCTTTATCGGTTGCAGCATGAGAGAACTAGAAAATGAACTTTTATTGCTCAATAGAGGGCTATTTCTTAGAGGTGTGGAGAAAATTAAATCTGTTTTAAACATGCTATTATGTTCCTACTCTCCCATTTAATTCCCCTTATGTCTAAACATTCCTTCTCCCCACCCTCTTATGACGAGAGGATGATCTTTCTTTTATTTCCATGGGGGTGGATAGCCATTCGGAATGGGTAAGGTAGGCAATTCTCAGCCTGTCCATTTTCCCAAGCCCAACATGCTTTTCTAGCTCGATTTTAATGACAAGTTCCATTCAACAGGAGGACTTTTCATAGGCATTGTTAACATGAGTCTATGATTGACTATTTTAACACAAGCTCAGGAATGTATGCTGACTCCTTTGCTTACTGCAGCTTCAAAGTAGAGAGGCTTGATCTCATATGGCCAGCAGAATCTGACATCACTGAAAGATGCTGCGAGTCTGGTGCTGATGCAAAGCTAATGGATGAAGGAATAAAGCATTGATTAAGCATTTGCTATGTGCAAAACACTGCTAAGTGCTGGAGGTGTCTATAGAGGAGTAAGGTAGTCCTTGTTCTTAAGGAGTTTGCATTCTAATATAAATGATTGGGTAGTGAGAAGCCTTGTGGTACAGTCTCGTTCATCTACTAGACAATTTCAACAGGCCATAAATGAACTGACTCTAGGAAACATTCTGATCATCACAACTTTGGCAGGTCTTGTACAGAGACAGACTCATTCAGGAATTTAGGCATGGGAAAAATTTCCAAATTCCTTTTTTCTATTATATTCTATCTTTGTCTTATTTATTTTTTACATGCTTTAGAAGTATTCTTTTTTAGAAAGCTTTTTTAGAAAGCTTTTTCAAAGGGATATTTACTTTGAAAATATAGTAAAAGTAGAAGCACAAACATTTTACCCCAACACCTACAGGCACACTTGTTCCTGGTCCCTGGGGAGAGTGAGCTCAGAATTAACTTATTTTCCACACAGTTTTGCCCCACCAAGATCACTTACAAATTTGGCATAACTAATATGCAAATGAGTCCTCATCTCTTCAACTGTTGACTTGGGTCTGAAAGATCACTCAGGACTTGGCTCTTCACTGGCTGGCTTCCAGCAAATATTAGTATGGTTTCTACTTGCCTGACTTTTGCAAGATCACTCTCTTGACTTTTCAAAGTGACAAGATCACAGTCATCTACAGTCTCTTTTATTTAAAAGTAGGAAAGAATAGACACAACAGGGATAGAAGCAATAGAAGGACCATCTACTTTCAGCTTCATGACCTCAGTGAGGAGATAAAAGCCAAGGCACTCCTCCCCACTAAGGGGTTAGTCCTTGACACCTCACTTAAACACAGTCAAGCAGGAATAAAGATGTTTAAACATATTCCTAATAAGTGAAATGTTTTATAAAAAGATAGTCTGAATGAATTTTATATGTTTATTGATTGTTTTGTTTCAAATATTTAGTAAGAACCTTCTGGTTATACTGGACCATTAAGTGATATTAATTTATTTGGTGGATGAGGGCTATTTTTTTAGCAATAGAAAAAAAGAAAAAAAATCAATTTCTATGATTCCTTTCCTCTTGTAAAGTGTAGCCCATGCTGTTGATTTATGGTATGATTACCTGGCTTTCTACAAGTTCAATTAGTAATCTGAAATGGGATTTCCAAAGGCATTGTTGTTCTTTGAGGCAACAAAAACATCAGAAGAAAAGTACTAAGAAAATAAATCCTATCTCATGGAAGTTCAATGTTACAGCAGCAGATGGGATGCATTTACTTAGAAAGGCGTTTGATGCTATATTGGGAAGAGGCTTGTCAACTAACTTTAAAACAATAATTGAATTTGCGTGTGTGTGTGTGCGTGCGTGTGTGTGTGTGTGTGTGTGTGTGTGTGTAATCAATGCTTCCCTCATTTTGTTTGTCTTATTTTTGTTGTTGTTGTTGAGTTATTTCAGTTATATCTGACTCTTCATGACCCCATTTTGAGGTTTTCTTGGCAAAGACAATGAAGCAGTTTGTCATTTCCTCCTTCAGCTCATTTTACAGCTGAGGAAACTGAAGCAAATAGGGTTAAACGACTTGTGCAGGGCAATACGGCTAGTAAGTATTCTATGAGCATGATTCTAAGCCTATGGGTTCTTCCCAGTGGCAATTTCTATCAATAGGCAAATGTACCTGAGGTTTGCCAGTGGGTTATAAGAAAGGAATTAAGATTTAAATTTAACTGTAAGGTCTTAGCAAACAGGACGGAGTTGTGAATGACAATTAAAAGAGTTAAACAGAAAAGGATGGAGAAAATCAGAATGAAGAAAGATCTGTTGATTACTAAAACAAATGAGCAGTACTCACTTAATATGATTAATGGACCTTGACCGCAGTGCCCCCAATGCCAGGAATTTGGGCATTATTGGGTCTTCTACTTAGTGCATATAGTGTGTCCTTGGGGCAAATTGTTTCGGACAGAATTAATGATTTGTTGGCAACTTAGTCTGGTTATCCTAGAAACATTTTTCTTCAATATATTTTTGAAGGCTTTGTTATACAGAAGATAAAATGTTTTATGCTAATGTATGCTGACATACAAAATAGTATTTATTTTAGTATATAGCAAAGCACTTATATTCCATTTACTACTGCAAGACTTGGGGTTAAGCATGTGAATATTTCAACTACCTTGGCAAGAAAATTTGACTGTCCATATCTTTTTTTTTCTGTATTTAATATTTCAAAAGGTTTGTGGTTTTATGTAGGAGTGTTCTCCTAAATGGCAGCCTAGCCAGACCTATGTATTTTTTCATCACCAACATCATAGTTATTGATACTTGTAGAGATTCTCATCTCTTCAAGCTTTCTAGTTTTAACTGCATATCTTTCCATTAAATGTGTGCTTAGCAACTATAACAGAGCAACACTACAGATTTTATTTTAAAAACAATCAAAATACCCTCTTAGCAATAAGAATGGACAAAGCATTTTGCAGAGACAGAGAATCAGTTGGTTATGTATCATTATTAAGTACAATAAAAAACTACTTCTAAGGCAAATCTTGTTAGTTATATGATTGATTTTGAAGTAGCTTAAGATGCATATTGTGTGTGGCAGACAGAGCAAAATAGATTGGTTTTTATTTGTGTTTGACTACTATCACAACATTTTTCTTTGCATAATTTCATGAGCTGCTTCACGTAACTATAGCTTGAGAAACCCTGGTCTATTGTGTAAATCCAGACTTCTTTGCCCGGCATTAAAAAATATTTATGATTAGACTCCCATCTCCACCAATCCCCTCCACCTCTTTTTACAGCCTTATCTTTCTGTGCACCCTCCAATACCATACAGAGCCTAAGCTCTGACTTCAACTATGCTAATCACAAATCCTCAAACACAACCTGAAATGTCCTGTCTTCATGCAGTTTTTCGTGCTACCTCCACGTATGGGGATACATACATACCCCCATGTATGTAAGCAGGATTTTGCTATCCTTTTCAGAGTTCAGCTTCTCAGGATCCAAGGCCATGGCAAGGTCTAATTTCCAGGTGTTAGATAATAACTCCCAGAATAGCCCCAGGGATCCTAGATAGTATTCCTAGAATAATAGATCTTTCCATAAAAAGACAGTCCTACTGAGGCTGCACTGTGAGATATGAGAGTGACATAATTGATATTTACTATGCTTGCGCGGAATAACAATATTGCTAAAGTTAACCTGTGAGCTTAATGTTAGCAAGATGCCTTCTTTGTCTGTTGCCCTATAAAGCAAGTGGGCACTGTTCAGTGAGGGGGGAAACCATGAGGAACACATAGGGGAATCTATGTGTGCCTTGACCACCCCCCCCATCAAGACTTGAGGAGATTTAGGGGAGTGCACAAGCTGTGCCTGTCTCGATTGACCCCATCAAGGTGTAGGGGTGGTTGCCCCCACTTTTTGTAGGAATTGGTGCTCCCATTATCAATAACCCTTGTAAGAAGACTAGACTAGAATAAAGTGAGATTACCAACCCCCCCCGAAGTTATCTTCCTGTCCTTCCTGTCTGACCAGATCAAGAGTGAACCTGCTAGAGGCTGGAGTCTGAAACCTCCAGTGCTTCCTGTGTGTTATCTGTGAAATACCCCACCAACTAGATCAGGGCTGTCCAAAGTGCGGCCCATGGGCTGCATCCAGCCCGCAGTGTGATTTATGCGGCTTGCCTATAAGCATAGAAATTTACATAAATGCTTTAGTAAACGTAGCCGAGCTACCACAGAGCTCTCACTAAAATGGCAAATCAAAACATATTGTCTATTGTTTCAATAAAAACATAAGGTTGGACAGCCCTGAACTAGATTAATAATAACAATATAGCTATAGTAAAGTATTTTAATACTTGAAGGAAATTTAACTTCAATGTGTTCACCCACTAACACAGATCACCGCCCTTTTATAATTTAGTAAATTAGGTTTAAGAATTGTTATTGACCAAAAAACTCATCACCCCTTAGCTAACCCATTGATAATGATGATGATGATGACAACTATAAAAACTAATATTTATATAATGTGTTCAAGTTTAAAGGTGATGAGGTCATAGTCATCTCCTTTAACAACCTTGTGAGATGGTACAAGCTTTATTAGCCTCATTTTACAGGTAAGGAAAGGAACATTCAGGGATGGTGACTGAGTTGCTCGGGGTCATGTAGAAGAATGCATTAAGCTCCGGAGGGTATGCCCCTTTTCAATATTTACCTCCAATTCAAATCTCCTTTAAGATTTTCTGATCTTCTTCCTCTCTTCCTGCTACCTTTGCTTCCTCACTTACCTATCTTCTCTATACTGCCATAATATTTCACTTGTACTATTTTATGATACTTATTCACACTCTCTTGTATGATAACTATGTTCCATCCACTATCTAGTTTCTAGTATCTACTCTCTATTGTCTATTTACTATCTAGATTTTAAGTTCCTTGAAATCATGGACCTTGATTTATTTATTTTTTTGTATCACCAAAGCACCTAGACACAAAATAAAAGTGTATTGAATGAAAAAATGAACAAATGAATTTTGTGGAATTGGGAAGGTGACATGCCTCTTTAATGTCTAAAACTTTCACTTAAACTGATAGGGAAATTCCATCTTAGGTCAAATCTTCCCATATTTGTAAAGCATTTTAGTAAGAAGGAAGAAATAAGTCTTTAGCCTGGGTCAACATCACATCAAATTAACAAATACTTATTGTCTGCAAGCCATCATATGGGGAAAATAAAAATAACTCATGAAGGAGCTGGGGGAATCAGATATAAATATATGAAAGGTTACATAATAAATAAAAAAAGTTAAGGTAATAATAGACTAGATGTCATAAGGTGTTGTGTCATTAATTGCTAAATAAATTTACACATAATAAATGCTGTGGGGTTCACAAGAAAGAGAGATAACTTTGGATTGCAGTGGTCAGAAGATGTTTTAGGAAGAAGGTGAGATTAGATTTGGGACTTGGAGAATGAGTGTATTAGATAGGCAGAACAAAATGGCATTTTGAGCCTAAGAGTTAGGAACTTAAAATTTCATTAAAACATTTCCTCTAGATTAGGTTGTTCTTGATTAAGGGTAGTTTTGATAATACTCAGTGAAGTTTACATATTGCCTTTAATGGATAGGTATTTTCAAGTAGATAAACTATACTGATAAAGGAATTGTAGTAATTCAAAATTTTTTTTAAAAAAATTCTGAACTTTAAAAACACCAAATAAAATGAGCATTTCTGTACATAAAGTAGAACAGAAAAAGAGGATTGCATATGAAACAATAAATCCTTCCTTCCTTCCTTCCTTCTTTGCTTCCTTCCTTTTTTCCCTTCCTTCCTTCCTTCCTTCCTTCCTTCCTTACTTCCTTCCTTCCTTCCTTCCTTCCTTTTCTTTCTTTCTTTCTTTCTGTCTGTCTGTCTGTCTTTCTTTCTGTCTGTCTTTCTTTTTTCTTATGGCTAATCCCTCTATCCCTCTTACCTCCCTCCTCCACTGAAAAAAGAGCAAATAAAATAAAAATACCTCTAAGAAGTATGTAGAATCAAGTATAACAAATCCCCACATTGGCCATGTCCAGATATTTATATCTCACTGTTCCTTGAGTCCATTATCTCTCTGTCAGGAGGTGGTTAGCAGGGTTCATCATCAGTCCTCTTGTAATTACACTTGGTTATTGCATTGGTCATTGTTCTTAAGCTTTTCACAGTTGTTTTCTTTTTACAATGCTGTTATTATTATGTAAATTGTTCTTTTGGCTCTGCTCCTGTCAGTGTGTATTAGTGTATAGAAGTGTCCCCAGATTTCTCTGAAACTGTCCTTTTCATAATTTCTTTTGGCACAATGATATTCCATTACAGCCATGTACCATATTTTGTTTCAGTCATTTAGCAAGTAGTGAGTAGTACCTTAGTTTTCACTTCTTTGTCACTATTAAAAGAATTGCTGTATGTGTATATATGTATGTAAGTGTACACAAACACACACACACACACACACACTTTTCTCTTTTCTTTGCTATCTCTGAGGTATAAGTCACGTTTTAGTATTACTGGGTCAAAAGGTGTATCGTATGGGTTAGTGACTTTTAGCGCACAGTTCCAAATAGCTTTCCGGAGTTGCTAGATCAATGCATTGCTCCACTAATAGTGAGTTAGTGTGCCTATTTTCCTGCAGCTCCTCCAACAATTGTTTCTCTTTTCTTGGTCACTTTTGCCAATCTGATGGTTATAAGTAGAGCCTCAGAATTGCTTTAATTTCTATTCTTCCATTAGTGATTTGGAAAAAAAAATATTTAGATGTTGATTGCTTAGATTTCTTCTTTTGAAAGCTGATGGTTCATATTCTTGAGTCATAGTCATTAGGAAATGTCGACCTAAGTATAATCAGCATCAAGCTTCTGTAAAGAATAAGCAGACAACTGAGTTAATTTCTGGGATGTCAGGCAAAAGAACTCTTACCCTGAATGAAAAAAAAGAGCCATTGCTACATACTATATTATATATAGCAGTTACTTAATAAATTTATTGAATCCAATTTATTTAATTTGGATTTATTTAAATTGAGACAAATTAATAGTCTACTTTGCTTAATTATGTCATATAATTTCACATCCTGTCCACCAGGACACCAATTTAAAACTTTGTGTCTTAAAAAAAGGAGGAAGGAATGAGGAATCCCAATTTTCAAAGAATGCAACATCTCTACACTTGTTAAAGTTGAATAAGATGACAGAACAGCCACTTTTCTAGAAATTACATGGTGTTCTTGTTGAAGGGAGTAACTAAGGATGTGCCTTCATGGTTCTGTTTTCAAAGTTCTTAAGGTCATCACTTTCTTCTTTTTTATGAAATAGCTTTCAGGAACTCAGGGTTACTTCTGTGACAGGACAAGGTACCAGAGAACAATTTTCGTTGGTGGCATTCACATCGCTGATTCACTTATAGCATTAAAAAAATGCATATAATAGTCTCCTGAGGGTGAAAATTGTAATAATGTGGTTTGGGCTAGATGTTTGCCCATCAAAATAAAAATGTGTGTATATGTGTATGTATGTGCATAAATATGTGAGTACACATATACATATATATACATATATAGAGATGTGCATATGTACATGTTTTTATATGTATGTGTATATATACACACACATGTGCACACACATACAGATTCACAAATACACACACATATTCAACCATAGAGATTTTCATGACCCAAATTGCAGACCAAAAGTATGTAGCATGGGACAAGAATTAAGCTCTCCTATTGAGAGTAAAAATGAGGAGAGTTTAACTAAATGTATAGAAGTGATAGATGCAGCAAACTGTGTTTTTATCCCTTATCCTCCATTCCTTCCCCCTTCCCCCAAAGCAACTGCTTAGTCACTCTCTGAAGTTACTTCCCCCTCCCAACCCCCACTCCACTTATGGCCTATGATAGTTCCTTCACTGATTTTCGCTGCCCCTCCCCTACCAAGTCCTATCAATCAATTGCCTGGATTGTAGTTGAATTAAGGGCAAGAAAGCCAAAGGTGACTGAGATAAAAAGAAACAGATTTTTTTTTTAATTTTGAGGAACTATTCTGTGTTTTTCAATGCCAGGTTATCAGTTCTATCACTCTGTGAAGTTCCACGCTACAAGGAAAATCATATTTTATCTATGATTACTTTTAATCCTTTCAAATATAATAATAAAATATTATCAACTATGAACTCCCAAAAGATGATAAAAGTTATCTATAGTCCACTTTATTTTACCTTCAGCAAGGAAAATAAGCTAATAACAATAAAACAGTATTTACAGTCCTCTATTCCAGGGGACATCTTTTACAAGAATGTTGACTATAATTTCTCAACATACAATACAAGTAAAATTTAATGGGAATATATATAGCTGTAAGTTCAATATGAGTGGCATCTATCTTTGCTTCCTTAGAGTACACCACACCATTATACAAAATTTAATTTAGAAATAAATTTTACGATAGCAGTTTTGTTTCTTACTATATTAAAAAGATTCCAAATCTAAAATAAGAAACTATTTAACTTTATGATAAAAAACAGCAACAATTTACCAATTCTTCATACAACTGAAGAATAGACAACCAGCTAACATCCTTCTTATGAGAATGAAAAGATAAAACCAAATTGAAAACAAAAATCCAAATAAACCCTGGCAGGAAAATATGTCCTCTATTCTTGTTGTTTTCTATTTTAACTTCAGAATAATATAGTAACTCATTTGGGACTGCTTCATAACTGGTGCCTGATACATAAAGCAAATAAATGCATTTTTGATGATGTGATGATATGAAGAAAGACAAATCATTTTCTCCACTTTATTTTCTAATATTCATTAGCATACTCAAATTGTGTTGTGTGGTTTGTCCTTCGTTTTTGAAGAGGACCACGACATCAGGGAGATGATGACATGGCTTGCGATTGACTTTGATTTGAGTGAGGGAAGGCTGTGTAAGGTCACTAGCCTCACTTTCTTCTCCAGACCCATCTGAGTCAAGTGGCCAGATATCAATCAGGACGACTGGAGATGGTTCAGGATGCAGTGGGAGACCTTGGCCCTTTTAAGCTAAGGTCTTTTCAGGTACTCACTTTGAGTGAGTCAAGGGATGGCTCTTTTAATAAAAAAATCAAACTGGGAGGGGAAGACCCTCAGGGTTGCTGGCCAAAAGAGAAGCAGTTATTATTTACATTCACTATGTGCCAGGAGGGCCCCCAAAATAATCATTAAATGGTGCTTGAGCTGGGACCTACTGTTATCCAGTCCATGAGATCCAGCACACCCAAACAGGGTGATGATAAAGTACAGAACACTTATTTTTGTTGTTGTTTATAAATCAAAGTTTATACCATAGCCCAAGGATAAAGGTTTAGCGTTTCTATTTTTAATACTGATTTTCCTTCAGAATTATCTCAGAACAATGATGTTTCAACAGGCAATAGGGTATATTTGACAAAAACCTTAGGATTCATGAAGCACAGGAAAGCTCTTATTGGGATTAGAGAGTTTCTAGTCTAACTCATTCATTTGTTTGATGAGGGAAACTGAGGACGAGCAGATTTATTGCCTGTGGGTCATATGTGTAGTGAGTGACAGAGGCAGATGTCAGACCTAGCTCTGATGAGTCTAAACCAAGAACTTGTAACCTTTTCTTTGTGTCGTTTACAACTCTGGCACTTTTGTGAAGACACTGGGCTCAATTTGGAATGTTTTTAAGTACACAAAATGTATTGTACAGGATTAGAAAGGAAATTAAATACATTGAAATAAAGATGTGATTTCCCCTTACCCTACCAACTTCACAACTCGTCTCAAATCTATCTAAGGACTCTTTGGAGGCCTGTGGACTCCAGGTTAAAAACCTCTACCTTAAAATCAGTCCTTTTGGGCTACTTCCTTGTGCAGAAAACCTTCATGACTTGTTAATAGTTATGTGTGAAACTGCAACTAAGGTGAAGCAATTGGGTCTTTGTCCAAGGACACAGAATGTGGAGGGCACCACATTTAGAAGGTGCTAAAAGCACTTAGAATCTTTTAGTAGTGTAAAAACAAAATAGCCAACACATAGTTTGCAAGACCAATTAGTTAACATGGGAAGCTATTTCCAGAGGTAATGTTACTTTCTTTTCTTACCTGATGCATCCCTATCTCCCACACCCTGCATCCACATTAGTCAAAGCAATGTTCTGGAGGTCTTCGTGTTTCCATTGCGGGTCAAAATCCTACCTCACTTCAAATGAAGGTGCTTATTGTGTACTGTTTGTGATCTTGCTCAAGGCACAGTATTATACATAAAATACAGGGTATGAATGTCACAACACTTATTTCTATCTAAGTTCAAGGATAACTTAAGAATCCTTTTCTGAGGCACCTTGGGATAGTAGATAGAGAAGTGGTCCTGGAGCCAGGAAGATCTGAATTCAATTCTTGCTGTAGACACAAGCTACAGGTAACCCTGGGCAAATCATTTAACCTCTTACCCTTATCTACAAAACGGAGATAGTGGGACCTACTTCACAGGACTGTTATGAAGACTAAATGAGACTTTGTATATAAAAATTTATGTGTAACCTAAAATTTATATACAAAATATATAATTATGTGCTATTATAAAAATATTTGAGAAAGAAATGGCAAACCACTCTAGTATTTTTTGCCAAGAAAATCCCATGGACAGTGTTGGTATACTATGGTGCATGGTGTCACAGTTATATGTGAGTGAACAACAAATAATAAAATGTAAATTATATATATATACATATATATATACACACACACATATCACTTCACAAACCTTCAAGTTCTTTGTGAACATTATCTACTATAATTATTGTTCTGTTGGCTTATAGTAAACCAAAATATAAAGTAATTTCATTTTACCCAGAAATGTGGGGAAATCCCCAATTTTCCTGGCTTTTTAAAAAACTTATTACAAGTTTTCTGGAGGGGCTGAGTTAATGGAATAGAAAAAGCTGATCTTTCATTATATCAGCTTCCATGCTATTGTGAGTTCAAAGGTTTTGAAATGAAACTCTATTTCCTTGGGATCCACCATTTTATCCCTGTTCCTGCTTCTGGCAAACCAAAGTCTCTACTGATTTAAACTTGGAATCAAAACACAGTGACTTCAGATTCATTTGAAAAGGCTCATCAATGCAAAAAAAAAATTCACTATTTAAGGACTATTTAAGTAGCCTGCCAGGAGCGTATTTGGTTACTCTAAATTTTCAGTATTCCATCACATGTAAGACTTATACTGGAAAAAACTTGCCAGAGAAACATGTCCCATACCAGAATTTATTATTCACCAGACCACTTATGGTGAATTATGGCTTTGTCAGATAGACTGCTTTCTTCCTTGGGGAACTATGTGGAAAATTAGATATATTCCTGTGCTGAAATCTAGACATTATATTCCTATGCTACCCAGGCTATAGTATGTTGGGCTTATCATACTACCAGATGGAAAGAACACATCAAAATTCAAGTCAGACCCACCCACCACTTCATTAGTTGTTCAGTCTACATTATATTGAAGACTAATTTTTTCCTACTGAATTTGCTCCATCAATCAGTTATTTTGTCTTCATGGTCATAATATTATAGCTATAAAGCTTAGAAGGAGCCTGTGAACACAGCACCCAGCCCATGGTAGGTGCTCAATAAATGCTTATTGGTTGACTATAAAGTCTTCTAGTCTAGACCCTCTCATTTCACGAAGAGGAAACTGAAATTCAGAAATGTTAAATGATTTGCTCCAGGCCACACTGGTTGTGATGCAGTTGGAATGTGAACCAAAGTTGAACCACACTGTTTCCATTACTTCAGTGTTTTCCAGAAACTTTGGAAAAGTCTCCAGATTTTTCTAGAAATTTTCTGTAAAGTCATTCTAACATTTTAATTTCCAACTTTGCTTCTGAGCTCATATTTTCAACCAACGTATTAGTGAATTTGGCAAAGCATTGCAAATCACAGGGGACTCATTTCCTTTCACAAAATACTCCTGTACTTTTAGATCAGAGGTGGGGAACCTGCAGCCTCAAGCCCAGCTGTGGCCCCCTAGGGCCGATCCTTTGACCGAATTCAAACTTCACCGAACAAATGGCAAAATTTGGATTCTGTCAAAGGGCCGTACTTAAGGAACTAGAGGGCTAGATGTGGCCTTGAGGCCGTAGCTTCCCTACCCCTGTTGTAGATCGATTCAAATAGTAAAATGAAGATGCCAGAAACCTAGTCAGGTAATTCTTTGTCCTCAAGTTCACCTGCCGGTGTTCAGTACTTTGTCATGTCGACTCTTTGTGACCCCGTTTGGGATTTTCTTGGCAAAGATATTGGAGTGGTTTGCCATTTCCTTCTCCAGAACATTTTACAGATGAGGAAACTGAGGCAAGCAGGGTTAAGTGACTTGCCACCTAGTAAATATGTGAGGCCAGATTTGAACTCAGGAAGATGTTTCTTCCTGACTCCAGTCCCAGTGCTCTATGCACTGTGCCACTTATCTGTCCCAATCTATAAGAATAAGGGGCACTACTATAATTTAGAATTGATTCATAAACATTGGAGCCAGAAGAAACCTTAGAAACTATTCATTTCAATCATTTCAGAATACAAATGAAGACACTGAGGTTCAGAGAGGTTTTAAGGCATGCACTTCTTCATGAAACTGTCCTTCAAAGTGGGTATAGCATATCCGTAATGAATATTGATGCAAAAATATTAAATAGAATATTAGAAAAGAAGCTATATACTACAAAGCTTATATAGTTTGATCAGCTTGGATTTATACCAGGAAGGTGGGGTTGGTTCAATATTATGAAAACCATAGCTATAGTAGACTATTCTTATTAAAAGAATAAAAAAATTATATAATTATATTAAAAATAAGCTTTTGAGAAACTACAACATCCATTTCTGTTAAAAACAACTGGAAGCATATGAATAAGTTGACTTTTTCTTAACATAGTAAGTATTATGTATCTAAAATGAAGAGACGACATTATATGCAATGAGGATAAACCAAAGAACTTTCCAATAAGATCGGGGGTAAAACAAAGATATCTATTGTCACTATTAGTATTTCATACTGTGTTAGAAATAATAACTATAGCAATAAGATGAGAAAAGTAAACTGAGGTAATAAGAACAGGCAAAGAAGAAACATAATTATCACCTCTTGTAGATGCCATAATGGTGAACTTAGACGACTTTAAAGAGTCATGAAATGTAGTGAAACATCAACTTTGGTGTATTTGCAAGATATAACAAATCCACAGAAATGTAAGTTTGTATAAATTACTAACAAAATCTGGCAAAAAGAGATGCAGAAATTCCACTTAGAATAACTATACCATATATAAAACACTTGAGATTTTATCTACTGAAATATAGAAAAAGAACTATATGAATAGAAATATATAAAACAATTTTTATGGTAATAAAGACAAATAAATAGAGAACTATTAACTGTTCACGGAGAACACAAACTAATAAAATTAAAATATCAATACCATACAAATTCATTTGTTTATTCACTCTCATACCAAACTACCAAAGGATCACTTTATAGAGCTACAAAAGTAGTAATGAAACTTATTAGGAGGAAGAAAATGTCATTGGTAATCATGAAAAAAAGTGGGAAGGAAGGGGACTTACCAGTCAGTGCTAGATATAAAATTATGCTACAAACCTGTAATCATCACAACAATTTAGTAGTCATAGAAAGGAGAGGCTGATAAATGAAACTAATCTAAGAAAAAAGAGGTAGCCGTTGTTGTGTTTGTCCTTTGTTCTCAAAGAACCATGACATCAGGGAAATGATGACATGTCTTGCAGCAGACTTTGATTTGAGTGAGGGAGGGCTGTGCAAGGTCACCAGCTGTGCAAGGTCACCAGCATCACGTTGTCTTCCAGAGCCATCCGGATCCAGTGACCTGATATTCATCAGGATGAGTGGAGATGACCCAGGATGCATTGAGAGACCCTGGCCCATTAATTGGGGAGTGACTGAACACATCCAAGTATATAAATGTAATGGAATATTATAGGGCCATAAAAAGTAATGAAAGGGAAGATTTCAGAGATTTGTATGAACTGACATAGACGAAGTGAGATGAATCAGGAGAAAACTGATGCAATAAAAACAGAATAAAAACAAATAATTTTGAAAGGCTTAAGAACTTTGATCAATGTGATGACAGACATGATTGTACAAGACTGCTTCAGCATGCCACTCACTGACATTGTGACAATGAACTCAAGATGCAGAGTTAGACATAAATTTTTATACATGGCCAATGTGGAAATCTAGTTTACCTGATTACCCATATTTGTTGCAGGAGTTTTGCTTTTATTTTTTAAATAGGACAGGAAGAGAAAAAAAAAAGTTAAATAATTGAAAAAAGTAAAGTAAAAGTTACATAAAAGGCATAGCCAAAGGCTAAATTGTGAAGTAGGTAAAATTCATGACCTAATATTTTTTCAGCAAATTCTTCCTAATTTTCAACATACTCTTTCGCCTTACTTATTCTTCCCCTATCCTTCTCCAAACCAGCCCCACCTATGCTGTCTCAGGTTTCTGGTATAAAAAAGAAGAGTATAACATCCCTAACAATGTTAGCATGAATCAAGGAACACTATTCCCCAAAGTATTTGATTAATAACAGGATCCAAGGCAGAAGAAGCTATATAAATGAAACTAATGGTAGAATTTCAGGCACTGTTGTAATAATATTTAAATAAGGTAAATGGATTGATACTTTAAGCAAATTATTTCATTTCTTGGGTTTCAGTTTCCTCACTTGTAAATTAAAGGGGTTGTTCCTGAATCAATTCACTTCAGCAAGCCTTTATTAGGTACCTACAATGTGCCACGCACTGGAAATATGAAAAATAAGGAGTAGAATACAATGTGGACAATAATAACGAAAAGAGTCCCAGTCTGTAACAAACTGGTGGAGTAGAGTAGAAAGCCCGAGGTCCCTTGCAGCTCTAAATCCTATGATCACATGATCATAAGTCCATCCACATCTAAAGCTGATCTTACTTCAAAGGCTAAACATTACAGCTCTAAATCAGATGATGCCATGGTCAGAGGTTCATCTATATCAATGGTTCTTAACTTGAGGTCTAAGAATTTACAGTTCTTAAAAATCATATTTCAATATAGTTAGCTTCTTTTATAATCTTTTGTATTTTATTTTATGTATTTATAAACATTCTTCTGAGAAGGGGTCTATAAGCTTCACTAGACTGCCAAAGGGGGCATGATTCAACAAAGAACAATACTACTGGACCACATCCAAAGGGCTCCTTGCTTCAGAGATGAGCAGTGATTTAGCAAGATATGGTATCGTTCTACTGTAGCCATGGCCAGAGTCTATGTGTCCTCTTATTTTGTATCTGTCTTAAAGTGAATCCATAGCATCTAAGACTTTAAGTTTTGGTTGGTCTAGTGTGCCTGTCAGCTTCCTAGTGTAACATGTGTCAAATCTAATGTTTAGATCCTGGCAATGTGGACCACAATGAAAGCAGATTAATGATGAATAGATTGCCCCTCCCATTCCCTTATGACTCATTTCAGTTATTTATTTGTCTACTTTTCTCTAATAAAATTGGAACAATGATACTTGCTCTGTGTTACTGGAAAAGGAACCCATGAAGAATAAGTACGTGATTTTTTTCTTTGTATGGCCTAATATAAAAATATTGACATTTAGGCATTTTAGGAAAATAGACAAGTGAATAGGTTTTAGATGAAGATTCAGCAAGCCTCAGAACACTGAGATTTCCTTCATATATCAAGGCCTCGTGAGTCTTTCAGAATTATATTTGGTCATTGTATTGGTCAGAGTTCCTAAGTCTCTCAAAGATCTTTATATATTGCTGTTATTGCATGAATTACTTTCCTGGTTCTACTCACTTTGCATCAATTCATTTAAGTCTTTCTGAAACCATCCACTTCATAATTTCTTTTTGTTTTGTTTTGTTTTTTTTTTTGAGGTGGGAAGGCAGGGCAATTGGGGTTAAGTGACTTGCCCAAGGTCACACAGCTAGTAAGTATGTCAAGTATCTGAGGCTGGATTTGAACTCAGGCCCTCCTGACTCCAGGACTGGTGCTCTACTCACTGTGCCATCTAGCTGCCCCTCACTTCATAATTTCTTAGAGCTTGATAGTATTCCATTACCTTGTTTAGGTATTCTCCAATTGATGAGCATCTCCTCAGGTTCCAATTCTCTGCCATCACAGAAAAAGTTGCTTATAAATGTTTTTTGTACATGTGAGTTCTTTTACTTTTTCTTTGATCTTTTTGGAATATAGAGCTAGTAGTGGTATTATTGGGTCAAAGGATATGCACAGTGTAATAGCTTTTTGAGCATAGTTCCATATTACTGCCTAGCATTTTTGGATCAATTCACAACTCCACCAAGAGTTCATTAAAGTATTTTTTCCTACTGCCTTTGTAGCATTTTCCACTTTCCTTTTTGCCAACTTAGCCAATCTGATGGGTGTGAGGTGGTACCTGAAAATTGTCTTAAGTTGCTTTTCTCTAATTATTAGTAATTTAGAACATTTTTTTTCCATATGGCTATTGAGAACTTGGATATTGTTCTTGAAAACTGTCTATTTATATCCTTTGGTCATTTATCAATGTCTCTTATTCTTACAAATTTAAATCAGTTCTCTATATATCTTAGAAAAGAGACCTTGATCAAAGAAATTTACTTCAAAGATTTTTTTCACTCCAAATTCCTGCTTTTCTTCTAATTTTATCTGCCTTGGTTTTGTTTGTGCAAAAATTTAAAATTTTGTGTAATCAAAATTGTCTGTTTTACCTCCTGCGAAGATTTCTATGTCTTCTTTGTTTTTTTTTTTGTTTTTTTGAGGGGGAAAGGCAGGGCAGTTGGGGCTAAGTGACTTGTCCAAAGTCACACAGCTAGTAAGCATGTCAAGTATCTGGGGTCAAATTTGAACTCAGGTCCTCCTGACTCCAGGGCCAGTGTTTTACTCACTGTGCCACCTAGATGCCCTTCTATGCCTTCTTTCGTTATGAATTCTTCCTCCATCCACAGATGTAACAGGTAATGTCTTCCATGCTTCTTTAATTTACTTATCTTTCACATAACTACTCTTTCTTAATTCAAAACCATAGGATAATAAATTTAGAAGTGAGAGGGACCCTAGAAATCATCTAGACCAGAGCTTCTTAAACTTTTTTCCCTCGAGACCCCTTCAGTGATTCTTAAGCTGTGGGTCATGACCCCACATGGGGTCACAATCCACAGTTTAAGAAGTACTGAATTCTAGACTATCTCCATCATTTTACAGTCGAGGAGATTAAAAGACTAGTCATGCCATCTGTGTAAGTCACATATATGGTAAGCAACAGAAACAGCATTCAAACTTAGACCTTCCAGCTCCATACCCATAATCTTTCAAATGCACTTAGCAAAAAATGAAATTTTTAAAAAGTTTAAAATGAATGGCGCCATGTGAGTACTAAATTGAATGGAACGGAACAAGCTAGAAAATAACTCTAGAAAGTATATCTGGTAAGAAAGCAGTTTCCATAGCAACTGTGGTCTACAGATTGCCCTGTATCTAGCTATTTCTTTCAATATATCTGAACAGCAGTATCTTGTACATAGTCCTCTTGGAAATCCTATAACTATCCAACAAGATGTATTATTACATAAATAAAATACTTCTAATTGGAAAGGGCATATTTCCATGTGTACTCTGTATCAAAGTTTGCCTGTCAGTGGCTGACTGGAAATACTTTTTGAAAGACCAGCAGTTAAAAAGGGTCGATGTAAAATCCAATTATATCCTGTCCCTGTGTTGTGAACTCAAAGAATAGAGCCAAATAAATTCTAATAATCTGTGATGTACAGTTCCTCATAATAAAAACAGGATCTTGGAACTGTCACTAGTTTTTTTTTCCTAAAATTTATATTTTGATGCAGCTGTTAATTGAATTGATGTTAAGCTTCTTCATTGCATTGACTTCAGGAACTTTTTCACAGAGCCTCCAAATCATTGATTTAATCTGCATTGGAATACAGCTTATATCTCTAAGTCAGTTAAAAATAGCAAGATGAGTATTCAATACACCTTCATCTCTATTTTCATTGCAAAGAGAAAAATGGATTTCTGTTTTTTTACACAGTGATTGAACTTTTAAAATTCTCATTCTAATCAGCAGGTGCACATAACTGACAAATGGTTCTGTCAGTGGACCATAACCATATAATTAGGCTGTTGAAAGACATTTCTGTCACTTGCTAACAGAATGGGCAAAGTGCATATCTCTTTGGTATTTATGCTTTCAGACATTTTGCAATATCCTTTGCAGAGAGAAAGGAGGTTCTTTTTACAATGGCCAAAGATTTCTCTTTCTTATATACATTAGAAAAAGTCCAGTATTCGGTTAGTAGGTCATGGATTTCATCCATGACTTTGAAGCACTATGAGTGATATAAAGTGGGTGCATTTCATATTATCAGATCTTAGTTTCCCTACCTAAAAATGGGTTAAAATTCCTTTTCTGCTAAATTGATCCAGGGATGTTGTGAAACTAAACAAGATAAAAATACTTAAGTATTTAAATGTTTAAGTATCACATAGTATTCAAATCTTTTGAACTTTGCTTTTTCCTAGGTTGTTATTCTATTATTCTGTTTAATTAAGATACCTTGTCTTATCATTTAGCACCTACCACGTTGGTAGAGAATGTTCTTTTTGTGGAAATATCCATAAAACTTGGGAGGATGGAATTGGGAAGAGGGACTGATCCTGACTAAATACATGCCAAAGAAAGCTGAGCTGGGGTGGGACAGGGAGGTGAAGAGGAAAGACAATTTTACAGATACCTAGTTGTCATTTCTCAAGGTATTTCAAGAGGGATGAGGGGATCCAAAGAATGAAAAGTACCTTGGTGGATATCCTTACTTCTTGTTCTCCACTTCTACCCCTCCCCCCAAAATGTACCCAGAAATAAAGCACAACTATTGATCCACATATCTAATTTTAAGGAATATTTAATATTTATGAAAATGCACATATCCATAATGTTGATGAAAATATGAGAAGAAAGCACAGATGATTTTTTCTAGCTGACTCCATAATCATTATCACAGAACGGACTATAAGAGGTATAAAGTAAACACTACCTTGCTGCCTTATTGTTTTTTGATTGCAAAAAGGAATTTGGTGAGGTAAAGCTTAAAGACTCTCTTCATAGTCAATGTCCTTGAGACAAGAAATGTTAGCACTGATAATTTCATGCACTAATATGCTGAATTTCCATATTAAGTGAGGGATAAAACAAATGCACATGGGCTTTCCAAAAGTGTTTTCCAATACTGTAGTGGATGTTTTGTGCAAAGGAAAAGTAGAAAAAAAAATTTTTCCCATTGACATTGAGGTTCTCCAATTTCTTCTGTTTATTATAGATAGCATCGGGCTATTTGTGTCAAGTCCCAGAACATTATAAGTTCTTCAGTGACTTACATGATCCTTCAAAAGAGATTGTTCTTTCAGTCTTCAGAGATAGGTCAAAGTGAATGATGAATATGTATCATCCATCTTATGACATGCATCTGAATAGTGAGTCATTGAGTTAGTAGATCCACAGTTAAGTCTGGGATGCGTATTGTAGATGGACAATTAGCTTGGATCAGAATTGAATAATAAAAAATAGGAGAGAAGGATATATCACAATTAGGAAATCATGCGGCATCTTGCGTAACCTGGAGCTGTTCATGAATACAAAAGCCTATCCTTTTTTGTTTTCTTTTTCTATTTTTATTTATATTTTTATGTCCTTTTCTTTTTAAATTTTGAGTTCCAGATTCTCCCCCTCCCAACTACTCCTTCACCACTCACTGAGAAGGCAAACAATATAATATCAATTATACATCAATTAATCATGTAAAACATATTTCCATATTATTCATATGTCAAAAAAACATAAATTGAGAAAATTATACTTTGATTTGCACTCAGAGTTCTTAAGTTTTCTCTCTCTCTCTCTCTCTCTCTGGAAGTAGACAACACTTTTCATCATGGGTCCTTTGGATTGTCTTGGATCACTGTATTGATCAGCATAGCCAAGTCTTTCCCAGCTGATCATCATTACAACATGGCTGTTACTGTGCACAATGATCTCCCGGTTCTTCTCATTTTACTTTGAATCAGTTCATATGTGCCTTGAAATATTTTTATCTGACACTCTCCCCCCACCCCAACATTTCTTATAGTACAATAGTCCTCTATCACAATCAAATGTCACAAGTTGCTTAGACATTCCCCAAACGATGACAATCCCCTTATTTTCCAGTTCTTTGCAACCATGAAAAGAGATATTATAAATATATTTTTTGGACAAGACTAACTTTTGAATAACAATATTGCCTGACTGAGAGGCAAGGACCATCAAATCTGACAAGAATCAAAGGTGTAAGAGATGTGAAAAGCGAGCAAAAGATGCCTAGTGAATATGAAAGGCAAGCAAAGGGTAAATGTGAATAGGCTACTGGTGTTAACATACTTGAGAAGACACATGAAGTTCGTCCTGAGTACATGTGTGACAAGAAAAGAAGGTAGGCCTTAGAGTGAGCAGTCCGAGTGCTACACTGTTATCCACAAATCTTCCCCAAATACTGCTTTCATCACACTGCTTTCTTGTACAGAGAAGTAAATAACTACAAAATCTATGAAAGATTCAAAGAAAAATACAACTTGGCCACAGTCACCTAGAATTCCAGCAAGAAATTAAGCAAGTACACAGTTGTAGATACCATAGATAATGAAATATGTAATTTAAAATATGTGCATCAAATGACATAACATCTAACTATATTAATGAATTACAGGGAGAAATAGGAAAACTACAAAGTGCTGAACACCAATGTACTCCAGAGAGCCAGAAAAATCTAACAAAAAAACAACAAGAAAAGAGTTAAAGATCTAAAATAGACCTTTGGAAAAGTTAGATTTGAGAGGACTTTGGTGATTCATAAATGGGAACAGAATATAGATTTATCAGCTTTGCATGGCACCTTTGCCAACACCAACCGTGTATAAGGTCATAAAATCTCAAAAATGAATGCAGATAGCATATATCTTAAACATATCATTTATTGACCACAACACAATAAAAGACTGCTAAAAATGATTAAAACTAATTAGTGACTAAATAATTTAATCCTGAAAAATTGGTGAGTCAAAATACAAACTATAGAAATGCCAGATAATTTAATGAAGTATTGACAGACAAAAGGCAGCATACAAAAATTTGAGGGGCACAGCCAGAGCAGTCCTGGGGCAGGGGGAATTTATGTTTCTAAACTCTCATCCATAAAAGAAAAAAACAGAGCCAACAGATGAAATAGGCACATAAGCAAAAAAAACTAGAAAACCAACAAATTTATAATAATACTATCAAACATCAAGATGGAAACCCTGAAAATTGGAGATTTACAAAATTTAAAACATTGAATTAACAAATAAAAATAGAAGATTTTTTAATTGTGAATGATAAAGCATTAGCTAATATGATGATGATAAAGAGGAAAATCAAATTACCTGTATAAAGATGGAGACAACAATAAATAAAAAAGAATGAAAGGAAATCATTAGAAACAAGTTATGGGTCGAAATAGAGAATAAAATTATAATACCTGAAGGCCTCAAAGTATCTCTTTCAGACAGACAAACCTAACAAACACATAAACAAAATGAAGATAAGAGCTAGAATAGAACTTTAGAAAAGTTAGATATGATAAATGTCTATCAATTACTGAATGCGATTAGAAAACAGTACATATGTTTTTCAACTATTCATGATACCTTTAGAAAAATATGCCAAGTATTAGGGCACAAAAATACCACAAACAAATTCAGAAAAACAGAAATAATGTCTTTCACTGAACACAATGCAATTAAAATTGTATCCACTAAGGGACCATTGAAGACAAGAGTGAAAAATAATTGGAGGCTAAGTAACTTAAAAAAATTAGAGACAATACAGCGATGAACCAAAAATCAAAGAATAAATAATAAAAACAATAGATAATTTAATTAAAAATGATAACAATTAGACAATATATCAAAATTTTGGGGTTTCAGCCAAAATGATACTTTCTGGGAAAACTTTACATCCTTTAATATTTTCATCAGCAAAAGTTAAAAAAAAAAACCAACAAATGACCTGAGCATGAAAGTAAAAAAATGTAGTAGACAAGTTAAAGCAAAAATGTAAATTCTGAAGAGAAAAAAGCAACTAATAAAATTGAAAACAAAAATGTTGTTGTAGGTAGATACAACTATATCTACAATGTAAAGAAACTGTTAGCTAATTTGGTTTGAAAAGGGGAAGAACAAACCCAAATGACCAATATCAAAAATGAAAATGGACAATTAGCAACAAATGAAGAAGAAAGAAGAAATTATTAGAAACAATTTTTGCCAAACTATATGGAATAAAACTTACAGCTTAGATGAAATGGATGAATATTTACAGATATGTAAAATATCCAATGACTGAAATGACCCAATTTCAGAAAAATAATTTTGAGCAGCCACAACAGCATTTAAAAATAATCAGTTCCAGCAAAGTTTACACATTAATTCAATCAAACATTCAAAGAATAATTAATTTCAACATAAACATTTGTAAAAAATAGAGAAATATAGGATCCTATCAAACTCCTTCTATGATATAAATATGGTTAATACCTAAACCAGGGAGAATCAAGATAGAGGAAGAAAAATATATATTAATATCCTTAATGAATATTGATAACACTTTTTAAATAAAATATTAGTAAGAAGGTTATCACAGCACATTCCACACAGATCTCTCTCTCTGTATATATACATACACAAATAACATTACACACATGCATATATGTGTGTATGTATGTGTGATTTGACGAAGTTGGATTTATAGCAAGATTCTGATTAAGTTTAATATTAGCATAGTTATAAAAGGATATGCCATATTTAGGATAAGAACAACAAAATTCCTACATTATATAAATACAGAAAAAAAGATTATGATAGCAATATTGTACCCATTGATATTTGCTTAACATAGTGTTTATCTAAAACCAACAGCTAGCATTACGTATGATGGGGATAAACTAGAAGACTTTCCACTAAGATTGTGGGTCATGATATCTATTATCTCCATTATCATTTGTGGTAGAAATGATAACTATTGCAATAAGAAAAATAAATTGAGGGAATAAATATACTCACAAGAAACATAATTACTGCATTTTTGGAGATGATATAATGGTTTACTTTAAAGACCCAGGAGAATCAACTAAAATGAATTGAAATAATAATATCGGTAAAATAGCACAATATAAAATAAATCCGCAAATATCATCAGAATTTCTCTATGTGTCCAGCAAAATCTGCCAGGAAGAGAAATTCCATTTAAAATGCCTATAGAAATATATGTGTATATATATATATATATATATATATATATATATATATGTGTGTGTGTGTGTGTGTGTGTGTGTGTATACATATACATATATATATATATATATATATATGTATATATGTTTGGGAGTTTATCTACAAAGACAAATGTGGGAACTATATGAATATAAGTACAGAATACTCTAGAGAAACAAGGATGGACCTAAGTAATTAGAGAAGTATTCATTGCTTATGGGTAGGCAGTCACTAAAATAAAGATGACAATGCTACCAAAATTAACTGAGTTATTCAGTGCCATAGCAAAGAAAACACCAAAGGACTATTATAGAGAGCTAGAAAAAACAATTATCACTAAATTTATCTGGAAAAATAAAAGATCCAGAATCTCAAAGAGAAATCATGAAAATAAAAAGTGGGAAGGAAAAGAGTTCAAAGTATCAGATCTTAAAGTATATTAAAAGCAGTAATCAACCCGTATTCAGTACTGCTTAAAAGAAGAAATAAAGAAGTTAGTCAGTGGAACAAATTAGGGATACAACATACAGAAGGAAGCAAGCACAGTGGGTGAATATTTGATAAACCCAAAGTCCCCAAATATCGGTGTCCAGGCTAAATATTTGACAAAACCTCTAGAAAAATGGGAAAGCAGTCTGGCACAAATTAGGTTGAGATGAGCATATCACATATCACACAACATTCCATATGTGGTGCTAATCCCTATTAAATATATTCTCTGCCCATTTAATAGGCCTCAGGCGGGTCTAGTTAAGGGCCCACACTCTTTTGCTAAGTGGGTACTAAGCCCCAGGCCCATACCCTTTTGCTCATTAGGTATGGAGCCCTGGAGTCCTAAGAAGAGGTACATATACCCTGAGGTTATCCATTAAGCTCAGAATTCAGCTCAAGGAGAAAGAGATGGAGAGAGGGAGGCACACATGGAGAGAGAAGAAGAGAGAACTGTGAGATGGAGAACTGGAAGGGCTGAGAGAACTGCAAGGTTTTCAGAACTGTGGGAGGAGAGGACACAGGCAAGCAGACAGCTAAGGTTTGTGAATGGGTGTTTATGGGAAGGCCCCAGCAGAGGGGAAGGTTACAGGATGGCTTGGCTCCTTGTTTCCATATTGTATTTTAATTTCCTTGCTGTTACATTGAAGTGGATTTACTGGTTTTGGGATACAGTTGTTGCTATGTCAAATTGGAATGATTGGTTTTGGGATTTGATCCTCTGGTGTCTGAATAAATGTTTTACTTCCTCTGCCTTCTACATAGAAAGTCTCTTACACTTTGCGATTCCAAACTATATAGGCATATTCATGGTCACCATCCATATCGTGAATCTTGCCTTACTGATACACCATAATAGGATCCATATCAATACATGACTAAGATATGAAAGGTTGTATCATAAAAAATTTTGACAGCCAAGAAATAACCTCTCAATTTTATAGATAGGTAAAAACTTTATGATGAAATAAGTTATCAAGAGGATTATAGGAAATAGAATGGATGAGTCTGATTATATAACATTTACTGAATTTTTTGCACAAACAAAACCAATGGTAAAATAAGAAGAAAAACATAACTGAGTGGAAAACATCTTTGCAAATTTCTCTGATGAAGGGCTCATTTCAAATATACCTAAGGATCTGATTAAAGTTTATAAGTACAAGAAACATTACAAAATCAATATGAATAGGTAGTTTTCAAAGGAAGAATACACATTATCAAAAGTCATGTAAAATACTCCAAATCACTAATAATTAGAGAATTGTAAATCAACTCTGAGCTTCCACCTTACATCCATTGGATTGGCAAATATCACAGAAAAGGACAAGTGTTGGATTTGTTGGGAAAAAATAAGACACATTAAAGTAATGTTGGTGGAACTTATTTGGTTTAGTTGTTTGGGAAAACAATTTAGAACTAAGTTACCAAAGTAACTAAACTGGTCATGATCTTTGACCCAGTAATTCCTCTATGAGGCTAATATTCTGATGAACTCAACGAAAGAGTTAAAAGTTAGAGCAGGTTTTTGTGTAAAGGCAAAGAAATGGAATCTAAGGGAGGACCCATCAGTTGAAGGAATGGCTGAAAAAATTACGGTATCTTAATGTCCAGAAATACTATTATGCTCTAAGAAATGACAGAAAGGATGATTTTAGAGAACCCTTGGAAGATTTGTATGAACCAACACAAAGTGAAGTAAGCAGAACCAGGAGTTATAAAATTGTATATTTATACAATTATAAATACAATAATATAAGGGAAAATAAATTTGAAAGTTCTGATAAATGCAATGACCAGCAATGATACCAGAAAATTGATGATACAATTTATTATCCATCTCCTGACAGAGAAGTCACATACCCAAGATGCAGAATGAGGTATATTTTATTATATGTGACAAAGGCAGAATTTTGTTTTGCCTATTATTCATATTTGTTACAAGGATTATATTTTTATTTTTTTAATATGGGAAGGATATGGGATAGAGAAAAATGAATGCTTGTTAATTGAAAAAGTAAAATCAAGGTTACATAGAAATATCAATGCATCTTAAGAAATGATGAAAGGGATAGTTTCAAAGAAATCTGGGAAGCATTGTATGAATACAAAACAAAGTGAGAAGAAATAGGGAAACATTGTTATGCAGTAACAATGCTGTAAAGACAAACTTTGAGCAATGCAAGAACTCTGATCAATGTAGCAATCACGCAGGATTCCAGACCACTAATTCTGAAGTAGGCTACCTACCTCCTGACATAACTGAAGATTCAAGATGAAGGACGAGGTATACATTTTTGGACATAGCTAATGTGGGAGGGGGAGAAGGAAGGAAAGGAACAAACACTTCTTTAGCACCTACTATGTGTGAGGCATTGTACTAAGTATTTTACAAATATAATCTTATTCGATCTTTTTTTAATTCTTTTTTTTGGAGGGGAGGGGGAGGCAGGGCAATAGGGGTTAAGTGACTCACCCAAGGTCACACAGCTAGTAAGTATGTTGTGTGTCAAGTGCCTGAGGCCAGATTTGAACTTAGGTCCTCCTGACTCCAGGGCGATACTTTACTCACTGTGTCACCTAGCTGCCCCTATTCTATTTGATCTTTACAACAATCCTGGAAGATAGGTGCCATTATTGTTTTACAGATGAGACAATTGTGGCAAATGGGTGAACTGATTTGCCCGGAGTCACAGAGTTAGTAAATGTACTTGAAGGCAGATTTGAACTCAGGTGTTCTGATTTGAGACCCAGCACTCAGTTAAATGAAGGAATTTGTTTCACTTGATTACATTTGTACATTTATTTGTACATTTTATTTTTTTTTCCAGGGGGAAGAGGTGGGAGAAAGAAGAAAAAGTTCATGTTCATTAAAAAAACACTTTAAAAATATCATAGAACAATGAAAAAGAATATGAAATTCTTGAGGGTAGGGGCTGTTGTTTTCCTTTCTTTGTATCTCCAGCTTTTAGAACTATGCCTAGAATATATTAATTGATTATCAACTAAATGCTTGTTGACTGACTAAGGAACTAATCTCCAGTCCACTGTGTTGTTTGTTAATTTTTCTTGGTTTCAGTCATGTCTGACTCTTTGTGACCCCACTGGAGTTTTCTTGGCAAAGATATTGAGTAGTTTGTCATTTCCCTCTGCAGCTCACTTTACAGATGAGAAACTGTGCAAACAGGCTTGAGTGGCTTGCCTAGGGTCACAGTTAGTAACAGACTGACCTTGTGTTCACTCTATGTGTTTTAAAGAGAAAAGGAATACTCAACCATCTCCAATCCATGAAATGTACACCTTGAGTAACAGTGAAGCAAGGGTGAAGATATAGCCCAGAGGTTCAATTTAACATTTTTATGAGACCCATAATACCTTTAATTGAGAATGTCTAGAATTATGAGTAAAGGGAATAAATTGCCTCTTCTCTGAACCGATGCCTTTCATTGGACTAGTCATAGGATTTAGAGCTGAAGGGGACATTAAAGATCATTTATTCTGGCCCATTCTTTTTAAAGATGGGGAAAATGAGCTCCAGAGAGTCTGGTTATTTCTTAGTTACTTCTTAGGAGGCAGATGAGAAAAAAAAGAAAAAAAAAACATGAGAGATCATAGCCCAAAGAAAAAGCCTGAGTCACTCTAGTTCATGCTTTGAATGAGAACATTTCGGATGTGGACTGACATTTCCAACTTAGCAAAAAAGTGAGCCATTTCCAGAAAATTGTTCAAATAATGGCTATTTAAAGATGGTCTGTGCTGTGAAATTATGATTCACAACTAACAATGAAGCAAGTCCAGTGTTGTTTTTATTACCATTCACAGGAGGCTTCTTCAGGATTTTTATTCATTGCATAACATGGAAGGTCCTGTATATTATATTCTACATAAATCTAAACGGTCAAAAAAGCCAGTAGGCAGTAAGCAGTGGAGCATCTCTTCTGTAACAAATAAAAGGGGGGAGGGATTGATGGCTTTTTTTCCCTCCCTGACTCCTATTCTATATCCCAAACACTTATCTCCATTTTTCTCCCTCTGCCTGCTTTGCTGTTCTTATTCTACCCTTTCTCTTGGAAATGTTATTCACTTTTGTAACTTTACACATTTACAGTAGCTTTTCAAATGCGTAAGTCCAGCCCTTACATCTTTTCTGAGCTTCAGATACATGTTGCCAACTGTAGAGAGAAAAATCATCATGTAGATGTGCCACTGGAAGCTAAAACTCAATATGTCTGTCACAGAGTTACCTTCTACCCCCCACCCCCAAATCTACTTCTTCTAACTTTACCATTTCTGTTATTATCACCAATATTGTCTCCCATATTGAAAATCTTAATGTTATCTTTGATATTTACATCTGCCTTACTTTCTACCTTCGATCAGTTGCCAAGTCCTCTAGATTCTGCCTCTGTGTTCTCTCATAGAGTAACTGTCTCCTCCTCTCTATTCCTACTGGCATCATCCTAGTACAGGTCCCTATTATCACTTGCCTGGACTATAAGTTTAGTCATCCTACTTCTCTTACCACTCTTAGCTAATCCAGACTTTCTAGTACTACCAAATTAATCTTTCTCATTCACAGGTCTAAACGTGTTATTCTGTTCAGAAACTTTCAATGATTCCCTTTTACCTGCTATATAGAATTCAAACTCCAAAGCCTGGCATTCATAGCCCAACACCATTGGTCCACCATGCCTTCTCAGTCTTATCTCAGACTACTTTCGTTCACACACCCTGAATTATTCCATTTTCCCATGTAGATCACAAATCTTCAACATCTTAGTAGAGGGTCTTCGAAAGTTACTATGACCAGAACATTCTTCATCCTATGGTCAGCCGGGTGCCCTTCTATACCATTATGGAGCCACTATTCAAGGTCTTTCTAGTTTGTGTCCTACTGGCTTGGTTTTTGAGATTTCAAGGTTATAGTCACAACAGAATCAGAGACAGATTCTAATGAAAGTTTATGTATGATTGCATCATGTCTTATTTGGTTTTAAAAATCATTTATTGTGTTAGTAAAAGAAATAAGTATATAAAAATGTAATTTCAAATAAACTTTATCCTGTTAAATATCTATATGGAATCATAATCCATTTTGGTATTTGTAATTAGTATAGAACTGAGATTTCATTAAAATGTTCTGACAAGAAATTTTAGTTTGTCTTTTCTTTTTATATTTCCCCAAGCTCCATCTAAGTATGTAAAAACTTAATTAAATTTTTATTGCCATTATTTTAAACAACATTTTTCCTTGAAAAGACAATAGTAGATGCATATTAAACTGTGGATATTAAAACACAGTTGAGGCTTGAAAGCCCATTTTAGTTCAAAGTTTAATTACTTTTTAAAGTCCCCTCTCATTTTTAGCTAATATAAGACTTCAAGACTATTAGAGTAGTTCAAAAATAGTACGATGGTTATGAATTTTATTTAGTAAAAAAATTCCAACTAATATCTATATTAGGAAAGTAAATGCAAGAGCTTATTTATAGGATCTTAGATTTGTATTTGGAAATGACCATACAAGTCATCTAGTCCAACACTATCATTTTAAGGCTGAGGAGTAGTCTCTCACACAGGAAATAAGAAGTGGATCTGGGATTTAAATCCAGGTTTTCTGACACCAAATCTGGTATGCTTTCCATTGAACCAGACCACATCTCCACATTATAATTCCACATATATTTACATTGCCAAATGTAACCATTTCCTGTAGAGTTACCAACCTTTTTGTAATATGTAGCCCACTACTCTAATATGGTTGGACTATAAGCTCCATGACTACAGGCACAATGTCATGTTGAAAATTTATGTTTTGGTAGCATCTATTCCAAAGTTTTGCATGCAAAAAGCACTTTAAATTTAAAAAAAAAATTAAAATGTTTTTGAATAGTTAAATTGATGATGAGTTGTGTTTACGTGTGTGTCTGAGTGGCAGAAGCAGATAGTGTTATAATCATCACATTGACTTTGCAGAAAGGATGCCAAATCCATAGTGATTCAGTTTTGATGACTTTAAAATGTTTTTAACCTCATTTCAGAAGGAAAAAAAAATCACAATTTTTCCGATTTCTCTCATACCCTATGCTATAATACTGTTGTTGATAACAAAGAAACAACTTGTTTATAATAAAGTTACATATGATTTCCAAATTGTTCAAGGCACATGTGCAAATAGGCTGAGAAATTTGATCATTATGTGAGAAAAAATGGTGAAAACACGATAGTATTTGCCTTAAGACTCAAAATAATGGCCTGGAAGCATGTGTTGCTACCATCTGCAAAGTACTCTAAAACAAGATAAAAACAAAATTATATCTGACAATCAGAATCATCTAGAAATCATAAGAAATGATAGCTTAAGGGAAGCCTTCAAGTACCATCTAGGCCTCAACTGAAGAAAACTATAGGAAGAAATGTAATTCATAACATTTGATAAAGATGCATTTCTAAATAGTGGGGAAAGACAATGAACAAAATGCATTTTTTTAAAGTAAAAAAAAAGACTTCCTAAATAAAACTTGGAACTAGTTTTGTTAAACCAATAAAAATGCGAACTGTTAGCTAATTTGACAGAGAAAAAAGAAATTGACAATATTTAAAATTAACAAGGAAAAGTCATAACAAATGAAGATGAAATAAAAGGAATTAATAAAAAAAGTATGTTGCTCAATTTTGTGCCAATAAAACTCATAATTTAAATGCAATGGGTATATATGTGCAAATTAACCATATTAATTGAACAAGAAATAGAAAATTCAAATTACCCAATCTCAGAAAAAGAAATCAAATGAGCTGTAAAAATACCCTCAAAGGGAAAAGGACCTATTTGTACAAAAATATTTATAGTAGCTCTTTTTGTGGTAGCAAATAATAGGACATTGAAGGAATGCCCAACAATTGGGGAATGGCTGAACAAGTTGTGTTATATGAATGTAAGGGAATACTATTGTGCTATAAGAAATGATGAGTAGTTGTATTTCAGAAAAAAAAAACCTGGAAAGACTTACACAAACTGATGTTGAGTGAAGTGAGCAGAACCAGAACACTGTACATAGTAACAGCAACATTATGTGATGATCAGCTATGATTGACTTAGTTCTTCTCAGCAACACAATGATCCAAAACAATTCCAAAAGACTCACAATGGAAAATGCTATTTACATCCAGAGGGAGAGCTATGGAGTCTGAGTATAGATTGAAGCAGACTATTTTCACTTTTGTGTGTGTGGCTTTTCCCTTTTGTTCTGATTCTTCTTTCATAACTTAAATAATGTGGAAATATGTTTACATGTTATTACATATTAGATTGCTTGCCATCTTGGGGAGGGAGAATGGGAAGTAAGGAGGGCTAAAGGGACAAAGAAAATTTGAAACTCAAAATCTTATAAAAATGAATGTTGAAAACTATATTTACATGTAATTAGAAAAAATAAAATACTATTTACCAAAAAAACCCTCAAAAGGGAAACAAAAAGCCAGATGGATTAACAAGTGCATTCTATCAAATATGTAAAGAATAATTAGGACCAATATTATATAAACTGTTTTCAAAAATTAAAAAAAAAACAAGGGATCCTACCAGATCTTTTCTATGATACAAATGTGACTTTGATAATAAACCAGGAAGAGACAAAGAACAGAAGGAAAACTATAGATCAACATCTTTAATGGTTATCAACTAAAAATATTGAATAAAATATTAATAAAGAAATCAGAGTTGCATATTAAAAAAGCACACACTATGACCCAATTGAACTTATAACAGGTATCTATGATTAGTTCAACGAAAATTATAAACCTAATAAACCATATTAATAAAAACGCAAAAAATCCATATGATGATAATAGAGATGGATTAAAAAATAAACTATATCTATTTCTATTAAAGACATTGAACAGATAGGAATAAATTGATATTTCAGAAACATAAATAATTTCCCTCTAAAACTGAGAGTCAGCATGATATTTAATAGAAAATTACTAGAAACTAGTAATTTAATTACTAGTAATTCAATCACTAGAAATTCAATTAGTAGTAATTCAATTACTAGAAACCAGAAATTCAAATAACATCAGGGATAAGGAAAGTATGCCCAGTATCACAACTAAGATTTGCTGTGTTTCTGGAAATGCTAACTATGAGATAATAAAAAGAAATTAAGGGCACAAGCCTGGGCAAAAAAAAAATATTACTTTTTAAGATTATATAATGTTCTATTTAGTGAACTATAGAAAGTCAAGTACCAACTAATTGAAAAAAATAACCATCAAAGTAGCAAGATATAAATGTTCATATAAACCATCAGCATTTCTAGATATGGATATTAATGTATTAATTATTATATTACATTAATAGCAATTTAAAAATGAAAATGTCACTGAAGAATTTTTAAAATGCACAAAAAAGAACAGAAGGAATTTTATAGGGAGACACAAACAGGACAGTTTTGAAATGAATGTGTTGTATTTACTATATGTTAAAAAAATAAGTTGCAACAAAGGTTCTTAATTTTATATATGAGTTTTCTTTCTTTTCCTCTGTTTACAGAAATGGCAATGTATGTTTGTGTTTGTCTAATTCAGAATAATACAAAATAAGTTAAATTTTTTAAAAATATAGACTTTCCACATCCACTGTTACCTCTAACTGCTTGATTGTCAGGAAACCACAGACATTTGGGTCTTTCCAGTTAATGTATTTACTGGTATTTCGGTAGTGATACATACTCAGTCATCCAGATTTTTTTTGTCTGAGTCATCTGCAGAGAAAAAAAAATTATCTCTGGGCTACAGGAAACATTAGAAAATTCCAAAATTATTGTGACTTTCAACATGAATGTTTGAGTTTTGAAAGAGAAACTTAACACATTGATTTCATGATGTTATCTAACTATTAAAATATTTAGGAGGTTAAGGTGTTTGGAAGAGTATCAATATGCATATTGAGGTCACCTAGTGTGAGGGTAGACGTTGGGGAGGAGAAAAAGACTGTGAGCCAGGCACTGAACTTATTGGAGAAGAAAGGAGGCTGTCCTTGAGTTTGGTAGCTGACATCTACCAGAATCTTGATTGGATGAAGAATATGGATTGAATGAACTTCAGAAGAGAAGTCACTGAATTGTGGTGGTAGAGGGAGAGTCTAGAAATGATAATGAAGAGCAACAAGGAGTATTGAAGTTCTCCCACCATGACTAGTGTGTGTGTGTGTGTGTGTGTGTGTGTGTGTGTGTGTATGTGCGTGCGCGTGTGTATGTTTTAGGGGGAAGGTATGAGTGAAACTATAACCAGTGCTGGAAATTGTGGCACAGCAAGCTGTGTCATCAGGAGGGAATCAGATCTCAAAGAATTCAAGAAATGAAAGGAGTAAGGAAGGGAATGTTTTAAGAAACAATCTAGTTTGTTTCCCATGGAGTAGGCATTCCAGAGAGCACAGTAGAAGGGGTGAATAGCTAAAGAAAGATTGGATCGAGGGGAATAGGAACTGGGAACTGATCACAGGGTTTGCCTAATTGCAACAAGGGATTCAGGATCACAAAGATGGAGAAAGAATCATGGAAGGGGAATTTGTTGAACACTAAGGAATAAATTCAGATAGATTATTATTGGACAGAAGAGCCTGGTCTGAAGGCAGAATTGTCATAGGACTTCAGGCAGCTATGTGCAGCTGGACAGGGTTTGGAGCAGAGTGTTCTTGGAGGTAACTCTTGTGGAGCTATATATGGAGCATGATAGAATAGATGCTTGGAGAAGCTAGGAAGCCCTACTAGGGAAAGTGCAGGTAAGACAACAACCTCTGTAAGTTTAGGTGGCCATAAGGAGTACCTGGAGTGTGAGTTTGCTCAGCAGGGCCGGCATGGTTACACAAAGAGCTTGCTTGAAATAGTAACATTGTGAGCATACCATTCAATTTTGGAATAAAGCTTAGGAAGGCTAGCTATACGCAAAGGGGAAGTAAGATGGGAAAAGATAAACATAGAAAATCTCATTGAGGAAGATCCACTCTCTTCCCCCTGATTCTCTCTTAACGATCTAACCCAAGAGTCTAAAGTTCTATTCTCCACACCTCCCAGCTCTTCATCCTTAACAGGAAAATGACAAGGGCAAGATAATTGAGAATGGAATAGAAACATTTGCAGGAAAATAATTTTGTAGAATCAAATAGATTAGATAGGGTCATCATAGTATATTTGAACGTCCAAAAGTCCATGGACTGACAACTTGAAGAATTAATGGTCTAAAGTGAAGTGAGCAAAACCTGGAGAACACTGTGTATATTAACAACAATACTGTAATGATGTTCAAATGCAAAAGATTTAGCTACTGTGATTGATTCAATGATCCAAGACAAATCCAAGGGACTCAAGATGAAAAATGCTATCCACCTCCAGAGATCTGATGAGCTCCTAGTGCAGACTGAAACATACTTTTTTCACTCTATGTTCCTTACTTTTTCTTGTCTTTTTAATTTTCTTTTTGCAATGTGGTAAATATGGAAATATATTTTGTATAACTTTACATGTATAATTGATAGGATATTGCTTGTCTTCTCAATGGGTGGAAGAAGTGGAGGAGGGAGGAAAAGAATTTGGATATCAAAAAATTGTTAAAAATTGTTAAGAATAAATAAAAAGGAAAAAAGAATTAGTAGTCTAAATTAAAAACTAGAATTTGAATATTTTCATAGTTAATCAGTTACTAATCTTTTTCTTGTTTCTGAACAATATACCATGAGTCCCATTTCGAATTTAAGAAGTCGGGCCATATAATCTCTACAGTCAAGTAATACACAATCTATCAAGACATAAAGCTTTAAATCTTCCAAGGGGGAAAGGGAAACTGCTGAATTAATTTCTTTATCTACAGGAAACAGTATTTATAAAAGCTGAATTTTGATTGCTTCAGAGCATCATGATTGACAAAACAACCTTAAGTATTGTAGAGTTTAAACACAAGTACAGCTGTCATATGGGGATGTACAAGGAATTTCTTGTAACAGAGAAGGGCCACTCATCAACTCAAGGGAATGTAAGGATAAGCCATCTAAATGAAACAGTAGAAACAGCTGGTGCGCTCATAAATTTATATGAGACAGTTCAGCTGTATAGAATGAAAATTATGTTCTACTAACACTCTTTTTAATTAACTATAAAAGAGATTGCATTGCAAATTATAGAGATAATATCTGTTATTCAAATAAAACTATTGTTTTTTTCACTATTCAAATAGCTTTCCCAAATTTATTTTACTAATCTCCTCAATAATTAGAAGTTTGGCTCATAAACATGTTTGATTGTACAAAATTGATGGGTTTGCCTTACTCTGAAAACAGTTTTAGTTTTGTTAACAACTCTTGCAAATGTTTGGTTCGGGGGTGGGGGGGAATTAAAATTCTTGGTCAAATCAAGTTTTTTAAAAAATAATTATTGTGTTTATTTAAATTATCTCTGCTTTACCTGCTCACAACTATCACTAATAATTAAAGGTTAGCTATATTATGATAATTTGTAGTAATCAGCATTTTTTTCCCAACAAAAAGGCCCAACATATATTTAATTAACTTTATACTGATTTTGCTGTCTATTGAGCTAATAGATAACTAACATTATTGTATAATGGAACAAAGATTTAATTAATCTTGGATAATTTTTAAAAAACCTTTTACTACAGGATTTCTTCTGATATTTTAAAGACATCAGTCTCATTTTTCAAGGGGAAAATAATTTCCTGAGGGCATGATGTGTACTGACCACTGAAATAAGATGGCTCCCTCCTGGCAACGTCTCTTATAAGTTTATCTGGGAAATGTAGTCTATGCAACCAAGATCATAACCTACTTGAATCTCTTCACTGAGGCAGCTTAGGAAACATAGTCTAGGATGAAACAATGTGGTGGGAGAAAATTAAATAGGGGAAAATGGAGTCTAATTTGAAATCTAGAATAAGGATGAGCAGAAATTTTATTAAGAAACTCGAATGAAGTATTAAGGATCTGGACACTGGCAAAATAGAACCAGAATTCAACAAGATAATCCAAAGGAAAATTCTGGTGCATCAGAAACAGATGGCTGGTGCAACTCATAGGACTATGAGCCTAATTTTGTTTTCTGTTTCCCATATAGAACCATAAAGGAGCAGCTGCCCTCACTGGGATTACCAATGATCTCTTAACTACTCAGCCTACTCAGCCTCAGTTTTTTTTTTAAACACTGTTTCCAATGGAATCCTACTCCTTGATCAGGAGTTTCAAACATTTTTTTCATGTGTGACCTGGATGCCTTTGACAGTCTGGGGAAGGTCTACTTGGAAGAATACTCAAATTAACACTTAATACTTGAAAGGATGAGTCAGCTAATCAAGTGCCTCTCATTCTACTCATCACCCTGGTGACTTTCCAGACCTTTAAATACCCCTCTCCTGATCACCTGTCACTCTTCCATATATATTATTTCTCCCTTCCCCCATTGAATGAAAACTCCATGAGGGATCAAAAGGATCATCTTATTTTTAGTATTTGTATCTCCGTTTTTTAGCACAGTATCTGGCACATAGTAAGTACTTAATAAATACTATGGTAATGCAGGAGCTCAGCTCCCAGCAAGTTCACATCAGATTCAGCCAAACCAAAGAAAGACAAAGGAGCAGCAGATAAGGGAGCCATACCAGTTTATTACTCCAAGCGGCAGCCAACAAAGAGAAGGTGAGGATGGACGCCCACGCTCTTGGCCAGTGTCTACCTGATTGATTAGGGTAACAGACAAAGAAGGCATTTTGCCAACAATTAAGCTCACAAGTTAACTTTAGCAATATCGCCATTGTTGGCAAGTGCAGTAAATATTCCTTATGTCACTCCCATATCTCATTGCACAGCCTCAGTAAGACTGTCACTATGATTCTAGGAATTACTATCTAAGATCCTTGAAACTATCCTGGGATACTATCTAGGATCCTTGAGACTATTCTGGGAGTTATTATCTAACACTTGGAGACTAGATTATTACCATGATTATGGATCTAAGTTCTAAAAAAGTATAACAAAATCCATCTCCTTTACAACTATTCATTGATTCATTCATTCAAGCAAAGTCTTCTATACTCAAAATCTTGTTCAACAAAGCTGTCTCAATCCTTATTTTAACCCAATTACTAACAAAGAAATGTGGGCACACAATGGGATTAGTCCGAGCTCTACAAATATGATCACTGCTAAAGAGGGATAGACCTGATAAATCCGAAAGAGAGTGCTGACCTCTGAGTTGCTGAAGCCTTACTGCTCATGTGCCTCTGGGGCATGACAAAGCCCTCATTTTTTCTCTCTCCATAGGCATGAGTGCCACCCAAGTAGTCCCTGAATTGCCAGCGATGAGGCTTGAAATCTACTTACTTCATGGTTAACAAACAGTAAGAGGACCCATCCTGGAATGTTTGCTCGAAGGCAGAATTACTTTGGGTTTCATGAAACATACTTACTTGACATCCAATGGGGGGAAAAAGATGAAATGTATACTTTTCTGTCACAGCTGTAGCTGTAGCTGTGAATACCTTGTCCTATTTAGAAGTCTAACAATTCTTTCCCTTGTATGGTTTCTTGAAGCACTTCAGAGTTATTATCATCTGCTGGGTAGAATTATTATCTCTACTTTACATCTAGAAAACCTGAGCCTCAGAGATGTCTTCCCTGGAGCTACATAACTTTGCTCACTGTAAAAATAGCAAACATTCTCAGGCTACTTAAAATAAGATTCTTTAAGGATGAAAAATCACAGAATCAAAAGTTTGAAAGCAACTCCAAACCCCAAAGGTCATCTCTTTTGTTGTTTTTCTCTTCTTTCCAAATAGAGATGGATTTGGATATCAACAATACAAGAAGCATGTGAATAAAAAAGTCTTATACATGCAGCTCTATTTAATGGATTGTACCTTTGTATAGCATGCACATTCACAGAAAGAATCATGCAGTGTCTATGGGCATTAAGAATAGAAACCTCAAGTCAGATTAAAAAAAATGTCTGTGTGAACCCCTGGAGCAATTCTGTCATATTTGTTTAAGTGTAGAGGCATTCATGATATATGGCAAGAAAATTGGAATTGCAGTTGGAAGACGGGTTGGAATCCTTGTTCTGATGCTTACTGGCCTTGCACCCAGGGCAAATTACTGAACCTCCTAGAACTTTGGTTAATTTAGCATTAAAATGAGGAAAATGATACTCACAAAAATCACTTAATTAATATTCAGCATGGAGAGTGTATAGAGTGTTGAACTTGGAGTCTGGTGGACCTGTGTTTGAATCCTGCCTCTGATAATGACTAGCACTGTGACCCTGGACAAGTCATTTGACTTTTCTGGGTCTCAGTTTCTTAATCTTTTAAAGGAGATTGGTGAAATGAGCATCTACTTCATGGGACTGTGGATCTCAAGTGAGAAAATGAATGTTAAAAAGCTCTGCCAACCTTAAAGTGTTAGATAATGTTACCTATTTTTGGAGTCTTGGTTTTCTCATCTGCACAAAAGGGAATGAGGTTTCTGCTACCTCCCTCACAAGGTAGCGAAAACAGCATTTTGTAAACACGTTATAGAGATATCCGTTATTATTGTTTGCTTCTTTGCCCCGTCACCACCGAGCCGCTTCCATTTCAAGAAGGAAGTCGAGAAACCTGTTTTCCTTTCTTTGAACCTAAAATGCTGGATCTGGAAACAGGGGACCTCAGCTTGAACTCAAACTCTGAAGCACGTTACCTGTGCGCCCCTGGAAGGGTCACTTACCAACCGAGACTTAATTTCCTTATCTGGAAAACAAGCAGGTTGCAGGAGGCAAGCTTTAAGGCCCCTTTCCGCTCTGTGACCTATGAAGCACTTTTGGCTCTGACAGGTTTCAGAAGAGGTTTCTGAGAGTAGAAGGTTATTCTAGGAAAAAAAAAGAAAAAAAAGAGGTTGTTTCTCCTTCATCCCCCTAGGATATTTTTCCACTCATCATCCTAATTTTTTTTGGAGGTCAGGGAAGAGAAGAATAGGAATCAGAGGAAATCCTTTACCCTTAGCTTCTTTTCCCATTTCTTAGTCCCCAGACTGTTTCTAGACACCAAGTTTAGAGGTCAGAAAGGACTTAGTAAGATGCTTAGTTTTATGAATTACTTAAACTTTCTAGGTCTCAGTTAACTCATCTGTAAAATGGGGATAATCTCATATGATAGTTGTGAGGCTCAAATGAGATAATAAATGTAAAGTACTTTGTAAGCACTTTAAAATGCTACAAAATGCTAGCTATGATTATTATGGCGACTGGCATTTATCTAGCTCAGCCACGGAACAAGACAGCACCAACTTTAGTAGGAGACAGTAGAATGGGAATATAGGGCTGAAGCAGCTACTTGGATCTTCTTCTCCTAGGCCAATGGTGCCTAAATTCCTAACCTAAACATTGTTATTAAAATAAGTCTCTATTCCTTTCTTTATAACGCAATATTAGCTAATAATGAGCATAGAAGGCTTATGTGAATAGCCTTTATAACCACACAATCAATATGGCTATGCCATGTTAATTATAAATTTAGTTTCATTGAACCATAGAGATTACTTTAATGCCAGGCCTGAAGAGGGCATTGAGAAACATCTAGGACAATGTATTGATTTTACAAATGAGGAAACAGAGAGCCAGATGGACTCAGTGTCTTGCTTTATCAAGCTTAGACAGTGAATTAGTCTAGAGCTGGGATTAGAACACATATTTTCTGACTCTTTGAGAGCATGTTTCTTCCGGAACACCATGTTGTCTCTGGTTGGCTTTGTGTAGACCCAGTCTGAGTCTAGATAAAAATCATACTTAATAATAGCTTTTTCTTCCCCTCTCACCCAACTTTATTTCTGCCCCCTCCCCCTTTTCCTTTGTCATGCCAAAAAAATATGCAAGTTAATGACAATTTTCCTGCTCTTAAGATACTTATGATGAAATCAAGACATATAATACATATGTTAAAATATTTATGATGATTTGTGCTTTTTCAAAGAGAAAGACAATGAGGAGGACTGCAACACAGTACATAGAGTGAAGAGTTGGGCGGTGGAGGGGGGAGTTTTATGAAAGAACTAAGATAGAAGGCCATCAAGACACTGGGAGCAGATCACATTGGAAGGTAGGAAGGGAAAAGTAGTTGGAATAAAGGTGAGAGAGAAACCAATAGTAATATATTCTACTTTTTTATGACAGCTCTACAGCCCCCTGTTTAAGCAGTTTGGCATGCAGTTTTTGAAGAACTTCCTTTCTACAGTTACTATGGGGTTCAAGTATGAGAAGAGAATGTTGGAGAGAATGGGAAAGGGAGGAACAGAGATGAACTCACGAACATGTGGTTGGGAGACCATTTCCCAAATTGCACAATTTTGTTAGCACATGAAAGGTCAACTTTGAATGTCGATAAAGTAAATAGCCTTCTAAAGCAAATATTTAAAGAAATTAAAAACTAGGTGATATTGGGTACCTTTTCCACTAAGACTTAATTATGGGATTCCTGATCTTTTCCCTCTTTTGACTTACTGGTTTCAAATAAAAAACAACTTAGTTACTTCTTTAATGTACTTTGCTTTAGTGTCACACACAAATATCAGGGAAACAGGATGGTATGGTGAAAAAAACACTGGATTTTGAGTGATATGATCTGAGCTTGAATCACAACTGTGCCATTTACTAGCAATGTGGTAATAAACAATACACTTAACCCTATCTAAGCTGTAGCTTTTTCTTCCATCAAATGGGTGTAGCAATCTTTGTGGTGCCTCACAAGGTTATTGTAAGGAAACTGGGGTGTGTGGGGTGTTCAGGGAGGACTAGCATCTCTGGTGCTAGGGCTTGCTCATCCGCTTTCAGTGTCCAACCTGTCACCCAAAAAGCTGTAGCATGCTACAGCCACAGCCTGGTAAACTGTCTCAGCAAATGGGCTGAACCAGGTTGGAGGTAACTGACTGGTGTCAAACCTATGGTGAGTTAGGGGGATCTCTACCCAAGCATATGAAGACTTCCCTCAGTGAAATAGGCAGATAAGAATAATTTTTTTCTGATGGCCACGAAGGCAGCCGAGGCAGGCACTGTGGAGCACTTAGAGCTTGGTCAGACATGGAAGAAGCCAAGGTCCTCCACTGAATCCCGGGCCATTGCCAGTCATTCTGTCTTTTGTGTTGCCTCAGGACTTTGATTATTTTGGAAGAGAGAGTGAGCTGGTGACATTGTGCAACTCTGCCTCCCTTAAATCCAAATTCATGTGCATGAACAATGTTGTAAGGAGATTGTTCTATAAACTTCAATGTTATGTAATTTGAACTATCATTATCATCACCTAGCCCAGGAGGTTCTTTTGGAATTGAAGCCCTCAAAGGTTTCTATGCAATAGTAGCCTGTGACTTTTGTTTTAGACATTCCCTTATTCCCCAGGAAGTAGTTGTGGGAGGAGCAAGCAATGTCCCCTGTCTTCCCACACAGGTTCCTTGCTCCCCACACTTCTACCCCATGGTAAACCACATAATTGTGCCTCTATCCCAACAGACTGAACTATGTCATTATCTTTTCTCAACATTTTCCACTCTCATTTAAATAAGTCTTTCTACTCCTAAGAATCTGGATGGAGAGATATTAGGTAGCTATTACTTGAAATTTAAATACAATAATTTAAGCCTAAATATATGTACATTTGCTTAGCAACTGGATTACCTAGAGTAATTTGCAACTTTGAAAATTTGCCCTCTTTCTTTTCTATAGACTCTTCCTCCCTCCTTCATGTTCTTCTCTTTCAATATAAAAGCACTTCCAGTTAGCTAATACAAATGCATATGAAAATAATTTAAAATAGCAAATTTAAGAGGCTTTGTCAGTAGAGTTAAAGTGATGTCGTTGTGTAGTTTATCAGCCCACAGAGCAATGTGGGCTGATGGCTCTGTGACACAAAGGATATGTAGGGACAGGTTGGTGCCAATTATGGTAGGTATGAGGGGGATAGAGAGCCAGGCTTGGAGTTAGGAAGACTCATCTTCCTGAATTCAAAACTGGCCTCAGACGCTTGCTAACTGTATGATTGTGGGCAAGTCACTTAACCCTGTTTGCATCAGTTTCCTCATCTATAAAATGATCTGGAGAAGGAAATGGCAAACCATTCCAGTATCTCTGCCAAGAAAACCCAAAATGGGTTTTCAAAGAGTCAAACATGCCTGAAAATGACTGAACAACCACAAAAATGGTAGGTATATGAAGCAAATAATTTCCCCTCCAATAGTAGAACTCAAAGGGTGAGCTTCACATCTAATAATGGCAGGGTTCCAGGCTCATGTCAGAAAATGTCAATATTTTCTTTCTCTCTGTTGTCTCTAGGCTGAACACAGTTTATTGTTGAGGTCCATGTTTTGGTATATAATATTTAAGAATTGTTTAAGGACATAAAAAGACTCTTGTCTTATTTTACTGGCTATAATGGCCAGGTAAAGGAGGTGTTATCGATTGGAGGAGGCTTCAGGACATCAGCATCAAGTGCAGATTCCCCCAGGACACACAAACTAGAAGGAAGTCTGAAAGTTGACGGGAACTCTCATGGAAAATGGATAGAACTGAACTGCAATCAATCAGAACTCCTCTATCAAGGGCAACCTAATATGTCCACAGTACTTCCAAAAAATTCTAACTGGAGACTTTTATCTGCAAAGATCTTCTAATTGTTGTATTAAGACTTCCTTCCCACCCTATCCCTCAGGTTCTACAATATTCTAGTATGTTGTCATTAAAGGATGCTCTTTTCTTTAAAAATAAAGAGTGAAAATAACCAGAAAACAATAACTGTCTATAGCAAATTCACTTTACAGGACATTTCCAAACGAGCAGCTCTGTGAAGTAGTGAGTATACACTAATCAGGTCCATTTTACAAATGAGGAATGAAGCGAACCTTAGAGTCATCCTGGACTCCTCACTATTTCTTAGCCCCCAGATCTAGGCTGTTGCCAAGGATTGCCAATGTTGCTTTTGCAGGATCTCCCGAACATGCTTCCTTCTCTCCTCTGACATAGCCACCTCTCTACATAGCCCTCATCACCTCACAGTTGGACTATTGTAATCTACTGTTGGTAGGTCTGCATCTTTCTGCCTCACTTGAATCCCAACGTGAATCCATCCTTCATTCAGCCACTAAGGTGATTTTCCTTAAATGTACGTCCAATCATATCACACCTCTTCCTTGTTCAATAAACTTCCTATTGCCTCCTGGAACAAATACAAAATGCTCTGCTTGGCATTCAAAGTTTTTCATAACCTAGCCCACTCCTCCCTTTCCAGTCTTCTTAAGCCTTACTCTCTCAAGGCACGCTCTTTGATCTAGTGATACTGGCTTCCTGATGTTCCACTAATAAGACTGGCATTTTCTTTGCTTGTCCCTCAAGCCAGAATATTCTCCTTCCTTCAATCTGACTACTGACCTCTCTGGCTTCCTTTAACTCCCAACTAAAACCCCTTTCCCTCTTTTAATTAGTTCTTATTTATCCTCTATGTAGCTGGCTTTGCATGTAGTTGCATATCTTCTCCCCCTTTGATTGTAAGCTCTTTGAGGGCAGGGACTGTCTTTTGCCTCTTTTTGTATCCCCAGTGTTTAGCACAGTGCCTGGCACATAGCAGGTACTTAATAAATGTTTATTGAATGAATGAGTGAATATGGGAGAGTCAGTGTGGTATCATGGGAAAATAAAATAAACACACACATAACTCATCATTGAAAGAGATCTCGTTTTGAATCCCAGCTTTAATACTAGCTATGTTACCTTGGCTAAGGCACTTAACTAAACTTTTTAAAGCCCAGTTTTCTCATCTTTAAAACGGGGATGATAAAGGAGGTTTTTTTATGAGGAGAGGGCAATGTATACCGTGAAGTATTATAGAAATGTGAGTTGTTGCTATAGTCATACAGCTAAAATTGTCATAGCTGAGGCTAGAATCCAGGTCTTTTCACTCTAAGCTCAGTTTTCTTTTTATCATACCATGCCAGTGATTAATTCCCCATTCTCAAATAAAAAGGTTTATTTTTCATAAAATAATGTTTTTTCTATCTTTTTCTATATGTGGTCAAGGTTCAAAAATGTTTCAAATCAAGCTACAGTTCACAGTCAGATGCCTCACCATAAAGGACAAAATTCTTGCTTTCTCAGAAAAGGATGACAATCCATTTTTTGGGGGGCAGGGATAACAGAGATTGAAACTGGAGAGGGTGTTTGGCAGCTCAGATGGAATTAACAATGGCTTAAGGTGATGGAGGCTCTTAAGGACTGCTGGCAAAGTATCAGCAGGAAGTACAGGCACCTTGCTTTGCCTTTACCATAATAACAAAATGCATCTTTGGAGAACACAAATGTCTAAAGAGATCTGAGACACAGTGTATTGAGCACTGGACTTAATTCCAGAAATCCAAGTTCAAGTCCCTAAAAATGTTGGTTGTGTGACATCCATAGGCAAGTCTCTTACTCTCTTAATGCCCTATTCAGTATAAGTTACAGACAAGTTTTAATTTTCATTGGTTGGGGGAGGTTCCACAGTGGGAGGGCTATACAATCACAAGATCTGTCTATCTGTGATCTTAATGTCTAACCTTCAACACAAACCCATTGCAAATTTCAAATTCAGAGAGCAGATTTGATGGATGCTCCACTGCTCTCTACAGGAGAGCATTCAGGTTGAATTGCCAAAAACAGGAAAGTACTCTCACAACATCCCAACAATGAGAGTGGTTTGTAGGAGGTCAGAGGAACAGGAGATGACTTTAGTAGACTTGTTACTTGTAAGAGTTGCAGGTTTAGAGACTTTTAATTGACAATTTTAAGAACCATCTGGTACTAAAAGGAAAATATGACAAGAGAAAAATCTTAGAGCCAGGAAGTTGAAGTTTTAAAAATATCCCCCCAAATCATTGCTCAGCAATGTTTCAAGTCTGCTGCATGAAGGTATGACTCACTAGGAGTGGAGCAAAAATGGGTACAGGCTCAGGGCACCAGGAAGGCTGCTAGCCACGGTGGTCCCAAGGGAAGGAATATATCATTTCTAGGCAACATTGAGTTTCTCCATATGTTTTCTCCTGAAACTTCAGGCCTTTTCTCATGTTACAGAGATAAAGAAAGAAGTGGAAGTTTAGGCTAATAATCATAACTCACATATATACATGGTACAGAGAAGCAGATTTAGGATCAATGTGAGTTACCCCAAAATGACATGGGAAGCCTTGGGAGGTAAACCAGGGATATGTTGGAGCCAGCTTAGACTAGCTTGCATGAGAATTTACAGCTCAGAAACTGGCAAACACTACAAATTAGGGTTCAAATTATTGTTTATTGATTGTCTAGAATTAAGGAAGCAATGAAGAAAATACTAATAATATAGATTAAACTTAGTGTTTCAGGTATGTATCTATGTAGATAGATACATAAGTAATATACAAATATCTGTGAATATATACATACATATGTGTATGTATATACATACAAACATATACACATACATACATACATATTCTGGATAATGAAACATTTATCAGGTCACCTGTAGCGCCAACGAGATACCCACAGTGGCTGTGGCTGCTACGAATAGGCTGGTGCAGTTCTGAACTGCAAAATATAACAGCCTCTCTCCGTGGAAAATGAAACCAAAACATTTATTCAAACACCAGGAAGCCAAATCCATCATAGCAACAAAGAAATCTATACACATTATAATGTAGGAGGCACCAATATCCCCAAGCCTTCCCTCCCTTAGGACCTTCCCACAAACGAACTCCCTTAAGCAAAACCATTCCATCTCTCACTCATTCTAGTTCCTGCTCTGCCTGCCATCTGTCTTTCCAAGCTGCAACTCCCACTGCCTCTCTCCTAGCTCTGACTCACTCCAACTTCCTGCTCCACCCCTTCCTGCTCCACCCATTTGGCAAGCTCCGCCTACCACGGGCTCATGTGACTCAGAGTCATGTGACTCATGCAGGTCACATGGGCCTATTAACAGCAAGGAAAGATCTTCCCTTTTCCACTAACATAACAACACTTCTAGGGGCTTAATTGGAGATCTTTAAGCAAGATGCATATCAAAGTTGAATATTATTTGTCAGATAACTATAGAGGAGGTTCTTATTCAGCCACAGGGTGGGGCTAGGTGATGACTTCTCATCCAGTTCTGAGATTCTGTGACATTGTGGATAAAGATAAACACAAGATGAGGAAAATGTGAATGAGATGGTTCTATAGTGGAACAGCCATAGTCATAGGATGTAGAATTGAAAAGTTCCCTTGAGACTGTCTAGTCAAACCTCTTCATCTTACATGGGTCCTCATTTTCAGGACATTTGACTCAAAATCCAGTTGTCTCTGCATGTACCCTGTTGCCCTGTAGACAGTACCACAACTCTGAGAGAGATGAGAGGTGGCACTGAGAGGAGAGATGGATGGATTTCGAGTCAGAGAAACTTGGATTTGAATCATGGCTCCTTTATTTCCTACCTGTGTTACCTTGGGTATTTTACTTTACTCTACTGGGTCTCAATTTCCTCAACTTTGAATCGAAGGAATTATACTAGGTGGTTACAAGGGTCCCTTCCATAATATAATTTATCATCTAAAAAGTAATCTTGCCATCATGGAAAGTGCCCAGGATTTATAATCATGAAGTCCAGTATGGACTCTCCTATTTTCTATCTATATAACCTTGGATAAGTCATTTCACTGATGCTGGCCTCAGTTTCCCCATTTATAAAAATGAGCAGACTTAGGTCTTTTTTACTCTAAATCCTATAATTCCATGCTAGTGATCAGACTAGTTTCAAAAGAAAGTTTTGCTAGAACGTTAAAATTTGCTAGAAAATGAACAAATACCTGTCTGCCAATAAAACTTACCATTCCAGATTATATAGTGATTTCCATTTAGAGTTTCCTCTGTAAACCACAAAAAAAAATTCATTTTCCACTGGTGATCAGGCAACTATTGGTTAAAGCCAAGTTTGGAACAGTTTGACATTTCAAAGTAAAATACCAGAAACTGTAATTGGGATCCCTTTAAAATATGATATTTTTATTTCTTCAACATTAAAGTAGAGCTCAGGTATTTTAAATTTTAAACCAAGAAAGCAGTAAAATAGAATATGAAATCTTTCCCCTGCACCCCAAGGTAAGAGATCATGAGCTCCATAATCTAATATCAAGTCTTTCAACATTTAATCATTCTAAGTGTAATGAGATCGTCTGGCCTCAAGGTGGAGCTGTTATATTTCATTGCAAAAGAAAGACATTTTTGTCTTACCTCAGAATTCCATTATAAAATATAATAAATGTTTTAAAAAAAAATCTGTGTTCAGCGACAAATGGCAGGAGGTTACATTTTTTTCTTTGGAAAAAAAATTTATCATTTCAGAAGACAGAGATGTTATTGAAAACTACATTTACAGGTTATCCCATAGGTACATGTTCTTTCTGTTACAATAGGCCTATGGGAGGATTACAGACATCTACATGAGAGTTGTCAAACAAGAATGAAATTCTTCTCATCATGACTCCTCATTCTGTTTTCTAAATGGATTTTCTGTGTGCTCATTAGGGCTATTCTAGACAGTTATGGCAGCTTGTCAAACCAATGGGACACTGGATATATTGAGCCTTTATACCATAGTCTAAATAACCTTTTAAGGACTCCTTTTTCTCCCTACTATAAATACCTTTTGAATTTTAGACTTAAATGGCATCATTGTAATACATTTCACATGGCTTTATTGCTAAAATGGGATCTTTCTTATCAGTAAATATACACTAGTGACTGAGGTAATTTCAACACATAGAAATCATTCCTTCAGTTCATGACTGGAGGATATCAGAGAAACATGGATTATTTTTTTTTCTAATTTGGCAATTAAAGAATAAAGGAATCCACATATTAGATCCAAGAACAAGGAAATCAAGCTTTGGGATGTCTTATGTAGCATTTGACTCACTGTATTTATTTCAAAGTCCTGAATAATAAATATTAATTTGGCTCAAAGATTTGTGGGAGCCACATGGTATATAGATTTACTTAAATTGATTATATGCAGTGTTTGGTGGATTTTTCCAGGCAGATTACATATTTTAAAAAATAACATTGCTATGTTTTTCAGATCCTTCCAGAAATATTCCAGGTATATCTAATGTCAGGAAGATTTTATCCCCCAAAATGATTTAATTCGAATGAGAAAGAAAAAACAAAAGAAAGTGTATATATCATGCCTGAATTTGTGTCAGATGTAGTGTTCACAGAATAGAGTATTACAATATCTGTAGTACTGGCAAATCATGTGCTTTCAAGTATGTGTAGGTATATCTTTATTAACATTTTAGAACATATTACATATATTCATATATAAGCATTTACAGTATATACATGATATAATTACATGTATAGGCACATGTGTATATTCTACCAAAGTCATTCACCAATACCTCGACCTGGAATAGAAGTGATCCTGAGTTCTCAAAGGGATTATCTATTTCCTAATGACCAATTTAGTTAAGTTCAAAGAGATCCTGTTGGCTTCAGGGTGACAATTTTTTTCAAAGATCACCTACCAAGTCACAAATCTTAGAGGGATTTTTATTTGCCTTATTTGAGGGTAGATAGATAGATAAATAGATAGATAGGACTAGACTTATAACTTCAGACTTCATTACTATAGGGAATTTCCAGATGAGAAACTCCTATAAATGTAGGCTGAGACCTCCTCCCAAACTTAGAGCTTAAAGTTGCCCAGAGCACTGAGTAGGTAAGCAGTTTTTTCCCCAAAGTCACACATACAGTATATGTCAGAGATGAAACTTGAACCCAGGGTTTCTAGGTTCTAATGTCATTCATCATAGGAAGGGCAAGAAACATTTATTAAGTAATTACTATGTGCTAGGCATTGTGCTAAACGGTGGTGATACAAAGAAGAGTAAAAAGAAAGATAGCCCTTCCTCTGAGGGAGTTTATAATTTAATGAGGAAGACAATACCCAAAAGAGAGAAGATGGTTGGGGATGGGGTGATGGTGGTTCCAGTGTGAGGGAAACCCAAGAAGATAGAAGCAGAGGCAGAAAATGAATGAAAGAATGTTGGCTTAGAGTCTCTCCTCAGAATGGGGACCCCAGGAGAAGCTCACCAATGAAAAAAGAGGCCTGGCATTGTAGATGGATATTTCAGGGTGAGAAGGCGGTAGGAATGGGTAGATGTTTCAGGACAAGGAGGCCTTAGGTACTGAGGGAAGTTCCAGGGCAAAACAGCAGCTGAAGCACAGTGGAAAAGTCCAGAAAGTCTGAAGTAAGATTCAGGAGGGGAGTGAAAGTTAGCCATTTGGGCATCTCCCCAAAATGGAATACTTGGGTGGAACTTACCAATGGAAGAAAGGGGCTGGCATACATGTAAGTGTGGTTGTGAGTAGATGTATATTTATCCATATGTGATGTGGAGTGGAATTTGATGAGGATGCTTTTGATCAAATGATTTCCTATCAACTTTTTGATGAAATTATGGAAGGAGAGGGGCTCGGAACAGAGACGATGAGGTGTTAAAATCTTGAATAAATGCAAAGAAGTATTTACCCTCTTACCTTCAAGATGGAGTTCAAAAACCATTTTTAACATGAAACTTTTCCTTAGCCTTTCAACTGTTAGTTCACTCCCAAGCTACCTTATATTTTATGACTTACATTTATTTGTGGGTGTTCTTTATATTGATTCTGTAATATATATATATACATGTGTTGTCTTCTCCATTAGAGTGTAAGTTCCTTGCAAGTAGAGATTGCTTTATCATTTATTTTTTTTTATCCCTATGACCTGCTACAGTACATAGCAGATCTTTAATAAATTGCTTTTGGATTGATGGATTGTTTGAAATTTTTCTGTTAGGTTTGATAAAAATAGAGGTTAGCTGGCTATTGGGTGACCTGAGGATCAGCCATAATGCTGGTATCCACTTAAAAGACAGAATATTCTCACTAAGGAGTGAATTGAGGCAAGAGATACCTCTGAGCAATATGAGTTCTGGTAGTTGAGAAGAGAACCAATTTGGGGGTACAGAGGGGAACTCTCTCCACGATGTTATCACCCAGCAGATCTACATATTCAATGGAAAGCATGTCCAGCAAAGCAAGACCCCAAACTAGAAGAGCTTTGTAAGTCAGGAGGGAATTACCCCATGTTATAGCGGAATATTATGGGGGAATGGTTTTTAATCAATGTTCTTCTGATGCCATTTCAGTAAACGTCTTAGTTTTGAACTAATCCTCTGACTATTAAAAATAAATTCACCGATTGGGGCACATGAGATAAAGTTTTAGGAGTGCACAGTCAGAGTATAATTTGAAAATAGATTAGCTAGATTGGACTATGCAACCTGTGAGTGAATATTGGGGGTAGAATGGAAGGGCTGGTCCACATGTAGCCCTGGTTTTGGCAACATCCACAAGGGGCAGCGAAACTTGCAAGAATGGATGGATGGACAGTTAATCTGAATTTCCAAGTTCTGCCCTTGAGCCTAATCTTGAAAGGAGGTTAGTGGTAAGAAACAAGAAGCCATCACAAGGGGGGAAGTTAACCAATGGGAACCATTGAAAGAGGGTACAAACCAAAGAACTTGTCAGAGGGTTGGGACAGCATGAAATAGAGCCACAGTTGGGAGAAGGAGGAAACATCCAGATCTCAGACAGAACAGGCCCAGAGAGCTTTGTTGAGTGACATACCCAAAACAGGTGTTGTGCCCAGGAGGAACAGCATGAGGATACCATGAGAAGGGAAGGGAAATCAGGATCAGCAGTGTCAAAGGTGTGAGTTGCCTGGGTACCATATATTCCTTACATGCGTGTCTTTTTACTAAGCATTTACTTTTACTGCTGATACTAGAGTATATCGTAACAGTAACATGACTTAGAGACAGATAGTGAACTCTAGTTTTACAAGTGAATAGCCACAGAATACCTTAGACCTGAAGTAAATCCACTCACCTCCTTACCCTACTTATCTCCTACCTGGATCAGGAGGAGAAGGTGCCCAAGAGCGGTGCTGCATACATAATAAATTATAATATCGTATTTCCTATTGCCGTAATTTCTCAGCCCAGGCTGGGGCTGTGGAGAAGAGAGAGGCCTGTGTCCTCCCATGTGCTCTTTCCTGATAGGTCTGGCATGGTTTTTCCCTACATAGCCCTAGAGGTATTTAATTTCATCACTGTAGGCCTGGTTACATGATACTGATATGCAGAACTGAAAGGACAAAGCTGTCATCTGGATGCATCAAAATTTTTGGAAGTCTGTCAAGTAGAATCAAACATCTGGATGACTGGCAGAATTACTCACCTGTACAAACAATAGTCTGCGAGTTAATAGATAGTGATCTATATTTAAGAGCCATTTATCATTGGTAATCTGTTAACCCGAAAACATTCATGTCTACATCCTCTAATGTGTAATCATAGAGTAATTGATGTACTCTCAATATCCCTAGCTAATCTAATCATCCCTAATTTAATAATACCCATCATACAGTTAAACTCCTTAATTTTACCGATAATGAAAGTGAGGCCCACAAGACAATGGCTCCCTGAAGATCAAGCATAGAACAAGTAACAACTCTGGGATTCCAATTCTCGTTCTCTGACTCCAAAGTCAATGCTTTCTCCATTATTGCCCCTTGATTTCCTCTAGGTCCATCACCAGTAGGATTCTTCTCAAAGAAGGAAAGAGAATGTTTTAAACATCACAAAACAAAGCCATAGGATCAAAGTACCTCTTGATCTGAGATTTCTGCAGTGTGAGAATACCATCCATCAACACAGATGGTAAATCACAGACTACCAGGCCAGAATCTGTGGCTTTAGAGAGTTTTGGAAGGGATCCAAGAGGTTGAGTGACTTGACTATGGTCAGACAGCATGCAGATATCAATGGAGGCACTTGAACCCAGATATATCTGACTCTACATCACCTTACACACTAGGCCAAGCTTCCTTTCCAACATAAATAAAAAAAGTTGTAGGAATTAAACTGTAAGGAATATTATGCTATTTGTGCTAAAGGTTCTGAAATTGCCCATATAGGCATAGGTCTGACACTTCTATGACATTTCTTAACCTGGGTCTATAAACTCTTTTAATTTCAAAAATCATTGTATTTCAATATAATTGAAATTATTTCAATATAATTTCCTTTGTAACACTATACATTTTATGCGTTTAAAATAGTATTTTCATAGAGTCCGTAAGCTTAACCAATTCACCAAAAGGATTCATGACACAAGATAAGGTATTAAGGCCAGTTCAGTACCTAGGGCACAGTTAGTTGGCCAGAACCCAAAAGGTCTCCTTAAGATCTGAATAAACCCTCAGAGAAGAGATAAAGGCTAAATTTTCAAAAATCCTCAAGTTTAGAATCTCAGGCTTAATCAAAGCACCCACAGGCAATTTAGCATCCTGCAGTCTAATCTCAAATACAACAAAAAAGAATAATGCTAAATTTCAGAAGTCTTCCTAGTACTCCAAGTACTGACTTCAACCACAAGTCATATTTTTTTTTCACAATTTTCATCATTTGGCTGTTCTAGAGTCTGTTTTGGATGTTGCTTTGAAGAGCACTATCTCCACACCCCTCTTGCCAGGACATTTATTCCTATGAGGTTTTTTTGTTCCTATGGGAAATTGGGTTTTCAAGGACACTATGTTGAGTGAAGTTCACATTTCCAGGAATACAACTCCAACCTTATTCAAATAAACCCCACATTTGAAAATGACAGGTCTAAGAAAATATTGTCAGTTTACAGGCACTCTTCTATATAGCAAATTCCACTCTGATCCCAGATTAAAAAGTTGATTTATTTTGAATGAATATGAGGATTTTTTTCTTTGCCCTTTCTTTCCCCAGATGCAAAAGCTCACCCAAATCCCCAGTCAATCAATGGATTTATTTTTTAAATGGGCTATGATTGAATTACTTATCCTTTTAACTGCCTACAGGTGCCTGTGAAATAACCTCTTAACCTATAAATACACCAAACATGTGTTCGTCCAGAAATTCCCCCCAGGCAGTAGCTTAACTTGGCATTTTTCCTGGGGAGTTTCTAATTCAAATAGGGACCATTTCAACATCAGCATAGGTGATATCAGATTTGAACACAATGTTCCGGGAGGGTAATGATTATAACTGTTAGTAGAAGGGAATTTAGAATTTTTGACCCTTGTCAAAAATTTTGCAGAAAATATGTCATGTTATTTTTTACCTCATTACTGTATCAACAATTTTCTACTCAGAGATAAGCTTTTATATGAACTACTCTGTAAAAATTTCTCTAAAAAGTTTCATGCGAAAATGGGCATGAAAGGCCATCCTAATTAGTAGATGCTAATTAGGAAAACACTGAGGCTTCAAGGATCTGGAGCTTTTTTAAAAAATATTTTTGGAGGGGGAAGGCAGGGCAATTGAGGTTAAGTGACTTGCCCAAGGTCACACAGTTAGTAATTGTATCAATGGTGTGAAGCTGGATTTGAACTCATTCCTCCTGACTCCAGGCCCGTGCTCTACTCACTGCACCACCTAGCTGCCCCTAATATCTAGAGCTTTTTGCAGTTACATTTGCCTTCCCTGGGGAGCCGCTAAGATGGGGTGATGTGGGTACCATATTTAGAGAGCACTGACAGCACGTATATAGTCTTTCAGCAGGATAGAAACAACAGAGCTTAGCACATAGTAGGCATAACAAGTTAAAACAGGAAGCAATTAGTTTACAGGTTGGACAAGCTCTTCCCTTTCCCCTTCCACCAAGATCTCCCCTACCCCCATGCATAGCAGCTTTCCCAGTGGTAGGTTTGTGTAGATGTTCCTGAAGTCCCGGGTGAACCCTGCCTCACAAATGAGTATTGGTTTCATCTGTCAATCAACAAACATTTATTAAGCACCTCCTATACGCCAGGCATAGATACAGAAACATAAATAAGAGTCTCTACTTCCAAGGAGTTTACTAGAGGTAAAGGTAAATAATGAGAACCTTCCAGGTGTGCCAGACAACCTCCACCAAGTAAGAGAAGGGAGATGAAGTGTCCTTCATGAGAAACATTATGAAGGAAGCTTTGGCTGAAACAAAAGTGTGTGGATGGGCAAATATATAAGGCTGGAAAGGCAGGTTGGAGCTGTGTTGTGAAGTGAAGGCTTTAAAATGACAGACAAAAAAGTTTGTCTTTGATCCTGGAATTACTAAGAAGCCACAGGGGGCTATCATAATAATATTGTCAAGAGGTCATGAGGGCTGGAACTAGGGTGTTTGAAGGGAAGGAAGGGAGACTCTGTGGAGCTAGACTATATGCCATTTACATAGAAAAATAATAGCATATATGTTATATATATTTCATGTATAACACACATATACAATACATATATACAATATATACACGTGTCTTTGAGGTTTACAAATGCTTTAAATACACTATCACATTTGGTTCTCACAACAACCGTAGGTGCTATCATTATTTTCATTTCACAAATGAGGAAACAGAGGCTGAGAAAGTTTAAGTTATAGAGATAAAAATTGGACCCCGGGGAGTTGATGAGGTCACAAAGAGAGCTTCCTGGGTGCAGTTAGCAGTACTTTTCCTGGAAATAAATAATCCTATATATGGTTCTAGTTTTATGTCTAGAAATTTCCAGGAGAAAAAGTTAAAAGCATATTGGCAGAGGAAAGCTCATCTGCCTCTGCTGCTGCTTTTCTTTGGACAAATTCACACATTCCTTGCTATGCTTCCCTGAACGATACTCTTTTCATGGTTTAAGTTTACCACAAGGAAAACATAAACCTGGATTTATTTTATTCGTTTAGGTCCTAGTGCTTAAAGTTCTTCTATTATTACAGAATATCTCCAATATAAAAATTAGAAAGTTAAAAATCCCATTTCACAGATGAGGAAACAGGTATGGGAAGGTCAATGCCTTTCATCAGATTAGCCAATTAGTCAGGTCCATTTCCTTCTTCAAAGCCTTGTTCACGTCCTACATCTTTGAATCATTCTGATCTTTAATCTTTCTCAGTGTGCTGTTTCTTTCCCTGATGCCTACAAACACCCCTAAATCTCCCCTATCCCAAAGATGTGTGGTGTGCACACACATGCACACACATTCACACACACAACTCTCTCATCCCTTAAACTATCATACTATATCTCTCCTCTGTGAGAGACAGCATCATATAGTGGACACAACAGCACTGGCCTCAGAGACTAAAAAACCTAGAAACTGAATCCTGATTCAAGTCCTTGTTAGCTGTGTGACTCTTTGCCAATCACTTAACCTCTCAGTACCTTAAAGCCTTTAACACTGTGAATTGTGAGAGAAGGTGTTGCCCTGCATTAGTAGAGGGAGTTTTCAACCATATGTCTGACAACCGCTTTTCACTATCTTTTAGGGCTTCTCATCCATAAGAAAGCCCACTTAACCATTGATTTGCCCCAAGCCTCTGTCCTTGGCCCTGTCTCCTCTCTCTTCCCTCTCTAACTTTCTGACTTCCTGTGCTGCCATGGAGATTCTATTATCATTTCCATGCAGATGACTGCCAGATCTACATTTCTAGACCAGAAGATATTAACCTTGAATCTGTCACGGACCATTTCACCTTTCTGGTGAAATCTTTGGATTTCAAAATATCTCAAAATAATGTTGTCAAATGCAGAAAATAAAGCACAAAGGATTACAAAAGGAATGCAACATATAAAATATAGTTATAAACTTTTCTTTTAAAATCCAAAGTCAAAGATCCCTGAAACCTATTCATCAATCCCTTGTGGATCCATGGAGCCTAGGTTTAGAAACCCTGATCTAGCCCTTTCTCCTCCCCTCTAGTACTCATCACCAACCACGTTTGGACATTTTGAATTGATGTGTCACAGCCATTTGAAACTATATGTTGGAAACAGAACTCATCATTCCTCAAAAAACTATTCCTCTCCAAACTTTCCCATCAATTATGTAGGTTCACAACCTCCTAGTCTTCCTCACATTGTCACTCTCCCTCATCTTCCTATATCTAAAGATTTGCCAAATCTGGTTTATTCAACCTTTTTGTTTTTACAGCAGTCCCCTTCTCTCTATTCACCTAGCCAACACCCAATTCAGGCTTTGTCACATCCTAGTTTCCCTAACTTAAGAATCTCCCCACAGCAGTTCATCCTTTACACACCTGCTAAAGTGATATTCCTTGCCATCTGTTGGAGCTTTGTTGCCACTTAATACAGTTTCACAAAAGCACATTGCTATGAAAGGCTGAAAAAGACAATTCCCACTCATATATGCTGGATTGCACTAAATGAATATATTAATGACTTATTAATGACATTATTTCATGCAGTGGTTCTTGGAATATGCCAGGGAAATTTCTCTTCTTCTGACAGCTCTGCTATTAAGGAGCATTGAATTTTCCCCAAATGGTTGCCATAGAGATCATTGTAACAATACTAGGAAGTATTTTTGGAAAATAATCTAATAGAAAGCTTACAGGATAAGATGATTAAGATCTCCCTTAATGTAGCCTGCAAAGAGATAGACAAGGGGATGAAGACCAATATGGTTACTATATGCATAAGAGGTCTTTCTCACCCCCTCAGTTCTTATGCCATCCCTCTCTTAATTATTTCCTATTTGTCATATATATGTATATGTATACATATATATGTACTTATACATATGTGTGTGTACCTTTATTGTACACATATGTTTCCTTGTTGTCTCCCCTATCCAACTGTGGGTTCCTTGAGGGCAGATCCTGCCTTCCCTTTTTTTGTATCCCCAGTGCTTCACACAGTGCCTGGCACTTAGTAGGCACTTAAATGTTTATTGATTAACTGACTGACCTATTCTATTCTCCAGGGCTAATATGAACATTTCAATCAGTTATTGAGCTGTTTTATGTTTCCTCACCTACAGAAAGTATTTATGCGCATATACATATACATTATATGTATATGTATGTATATATATATATATATATTTATGCACGTATCTCTTCTTTTTCCACTTGAAACTGCCTGAACCATTCTTTGAGATTACTAAAGTTAAGTATATAGTATTTTTCTTATTAAGATACTCTCAGAATAGACCCATTCTGCTTGCAATAGATTCTTCACAAACCTTACAAGGTATGCAGGTATTAGAAGTCAGACCCTACTGGAGTGAATGAGAAGGAATGAGAAAAAGCAGTCTTTTGTGGCAAATGTAAATTTACAAGTACCCATGTCAATTTCAACAAAGTTGTCTGACATATTGGATTAGTCGCTGTCTTTGGTTAGACTGTGTCATGTCAAGGCACGTTGTCTGATCCATCCCATGAAAAGAAATACACATTTTATTTTTTCAGACATCAAAGCTGAGAGAGGTTAGATTTAGATTGGTTTTTCTCTCATTAATTTAAAGAGATTTAATATATCTCCACATGAGCCTGAAGTATGCAGAAAACAATAGCTTGCACGTATAGCCTGAGGCCCAACAATATTTTTGACGGTATTTATACTGCATGAGCATTAGGCAAAGAAAAATGTATGTGTGTATGTATATATCAGTGTTCTAAGTATGTTTATATAAGTGTGGGTGGACAGAAAAAAGTTTAGAAATAGTTAAGAAAAAGTACATTTTAGTAATTAGTATGTTAAAAATTTTAAATAGTTCGTTAGAAATATGGATTGCAGGTTAGATATTTATGCTTATTAAAGAAATGTTTGAGTAAAAAAGAAGCTACCTAGTCATAGGGAGAACCAAAGGATTGAAGAAAAGCCCACATGATCTATAAACATGTATTTTCACAATATCAAGAGAAAGAAAAGAAAGCCTTAAGGCCCATCTTAGGTAGATTCCTAAGATGAACTTTGGGGAGGACCTGACTAGAGTGACACTCTCCCACTGGATGGAGTCTCTGGTTCTCTTTCAGAGGTTACCTGTCCCCACTCCAAATGAATTGGGCTTAAAGGGTATGCCTTCGATGCTTCTTGTGGGGCTCCTTGGGGACTTCTGGGTTTCTAGTTAGGGCCCTGGCAGTACAAGCAGTCAATCTGTAGCTATCATTCAATACCTACTTGCTTGGTTCTTGCCATTTGTTTGACTATGTAGGTCTGAACTCAGGAGTAGCATTAAGCTGATGGTCACGGATATGCAGTATTTGGTACTGAAAGCTGGGTCCTTTGTCAGTGGGAAGAGTCCCCTGGATATTATTTTGCATGTCAGGAACCTATCACTAGATGATAGCAACCTTGAAAATTTGCCATGGGGCTAGTCCTCAAAATGTGTTTGTTTGATGGATGTTCCCCTGGGGACATTGGACAGAGCATTCAGCTGTGAGGAGATGGTCACAAAATGTCAGAAGGAGGCCCAGAGGTGTTGCTGCAGCTGTTCAAGTCTCTCTTTGGTAACTTCCCCATCCTCCATTTGTTTTCCCTAATTTCATTCCTGAGCTTTCACTACTCAATATGTTGCTAGGGGAACCAGGCCAACCAGTGCAGCAGAGAGAGAGAGAGAGAAGAGATGAGCTGGAAAACAGGGCAGCTTCACCATGTTTTTTTGTTTTGCTTTAGCTGAAATGACTTTCAGGATAATAGTTACTAAGAGGGGCCATTGGAATAAACTCAAACCTGTCTAATGTTCCTTGACTCATAAATCAGCAAATGCAGTTACTGAGTCACAGGACCTATGCTAAATCCTCCCAGGGTAAGTGCTGGAAGAAATTAAGTGTTTGAAAGAGAAGCTGGGATTGAAAAATAAGATCTGAGTTTTCATGTTTCATTAAACAGTAAATCCAATTGTCTAATAAGGCTACTTCTCCTATCTTTCCTGTAAGCATAAAATAATAATAACACAGATTTTGTTGACACACGTAGTACCATTTGGCATAGACTTCAAAATATAAGAAAGGTAGGTCCTAACAGGGACACATGCTGTTATCATCAAATTTCTGTCCCTTCTCTGCCCTCACAATCTCAGTGCTTCCCACTGAGAGGATCAAGGCCATTGATGTAAGCTTTCTCAAGCTGCTTCTTCTACCTCTCAGTACTTGTTGGTGTCTTGACTCAGTGTCTCCTTCCTGTTTTAAAGGAAAATGTAGATTTAATTTTTTTAATAAATAGGCTAACTCATCTATCTGTGCCATCCACCCATCCTCCACCCCCCAACTCCTATGGAACTTCACTCTTCCTTTTGTAAACTACTGTTTTTTTTAAGATGATATTCTGTTGGCCAATGATCTCTCTAACTTATTTCTGCCACTTGCCATGTTGTAAATTTGCCCACCTCCTTCTTCATAGTAGGTGCTTCCAGCCATTACACTCTCCTGTTCTTCTCTCTAACGATTATCCTATATCCTTTGTGAGCTATTCTTCCTTCTCACGTACTTTTCTTTTAAATAAATAAATGTGTGTGTGTGGGGGGGGGGTGGCATTCTGTTATATTGTTTTTTGACTTTGCTTAACTTTGCATTAGCTCTTATAGATCTTTCCTTGCTTTTTTTGTATTTGTCATCTTTGTAATTTCTTATGGTATAGTAATATTACATTCTTCATGGGTTCTTAATATAATCATTCCCCTCAGCTCTGTTTAAACCTTTTCTCTTTTCTTCCCTGGTCTTCTCAAAGAATCCCACTGCTTCAACTATTACTTCCATTTAGGGAACTGCCAGATCTATATTATCTGCTCCATATGTACACATACTAATAGTATATATGTTTATGCATGTGTATATGTAAATATATATGTATATGCATACACACTTATATGTACATATCCATACACTATCTTTTTTACTTCTATACCTTTTTCTCACACTGCTAGCTATACCCACATTCTCTATCCAACAACCATCTTCTGTGCCTATTAGCAATCAAGGCCCACCTCAAATGTTACCTTTTCCCCAAAGCCTTTTTTGGAACTCTATAGCTTAAAAAAAATTTCTATTCTTCCTGTCTTCTAGCAATTTTTATCTTTTTTGGCTACTTAATTTTTGCTGTATCATGTTTAGTGTTTGTAGCCTTTACAACCTTGCCCCAATTTTTCTTTCCAGCCCTGTGGCACATTACTCCCCCTCCCACACTCTTGATTCAGCCAAGCTGGCCTTTGCTCTTCACAAAGGAAATTCCATTGCCCTTCTTCATGACTGTTCCATAGGCATGGAATTTGCTTTGCTTGATAGAGAATCTCTCTTCTTTAAGATGTAGCTTAATCACAATCTTCTCCATGAAGCCTTTTCTCCAACTGCCAGTGCCCTCCCTCCTATATTTTTTTGTAGTCAATTATTTTGTACGCATTTGTATTTGTGTTTCTTCCTTTTATATTTGTAATGGGGAATTGGCCAATCATCTAGTGATCACAGGTATGCACATAGTGCTCGGCTATTGTTATCCTCAGCGTGGAATGGACTTTTTATCCTGCTTCTAGAGAGGTGTGATGACTTATTATGGTCTGCCTTGGAGAGATCTGGATGCATGTATAGACACGCTGAAGCTGGTTCCAGTCTGATACCCATATGGTCAAGAGATAGACTGTTGATTAGCATGTAGCCAGGCCTAGGGTACATTCTGAAAACCTAGTTGATCAAAACATTTTCCTTCTCTTCAGCTGACTTCTTGCTGGACAGCATTCTAGTTAGAGAAGAGAGCTGATGCTGTAAAGGGAGAAACCTTGGGCCCTTCCCCTTCCAAGGCTGACATGTATCCCATGGATACCAGAATTTGTTCTTTGTGTAGGAGTTTGTTCTTTTATTCAAGAGAAGGAGATTGAAGACTACAACCTCAGGAGTTTTGAAAGGAGAAGAAAGAAGGAAGTGGTCCAGGAACAAGGTTTGTGCTAGGTTTTTCAGCCATCATGTCTAGTTTTGTGGTTCCAAGCAGCAAGGAACAAACTTTGGGATTCAGCCCAGAAGTAGACAACAAAGGCTCATCTAGCAGTAATGCCACATTTGGGCATGAACTTGATAAGACTATAGCTATGTAAAAATTGTTTCAAGTCTGAGTCCTTCTCCCCTGGGGACCAATGTTGTAGAAAGAATAGAATGCCCAACTTTTCCTAGGGAGACAGAACAGAAGTATTTATAATTCTGTTCTGGCCAAACATCGATGTAAATATCACTTTGATAAAGCTAATCAGTGTTAATTGGTTAAGTGGAATTGGAGACGTATCATTGGCAGCTACTAGTGGGCTAGACCTCACTGGAATGGTGACTTAAGCTAGTGGTGTTATAGATGCCTTACTCCTTCAGAGGGTACCTCTAAGAACCCTAAAGGGAAGATGGAGTCAGACTCACCATGGGAGAAGGAGGCTAGAGTGCTTGCTTCACATTTATGCTCTAAATATTTATATATTTATTGTTGTATCTTTCTCTTTCTCCCACTAGAATGTAAGCTGCTTGTGAGTGGATTGTTTCTTTGTACTTTCCCAGTCCATTAGATTGTGAACGCCTTGGGGGCGGGGACTGTCTTTTGCCTCTTCTTGCATCCCCAGTCCTTAACAAAGCATTTGGCACATAGTAGGTGCTTAATAAATGATTGTTGATTGACAGCACATATCATATTACTTGGCACTTAGTAGGTACGCAATAAATGTTTGCTGATTCACTGTTTGACACGTGACGTCAAAGCTTTGGGAGATTTAAAGAGACAAAGAAGGTTATGTTATCTTCAAATACCCTAAACATCAATTTCGGTTTCTGCAGTTTTCAAAGTCTTAGGGCATTTCCCATAAATAAAGAAAATCTCTCTTCATCAGGTGGATTTACTTGAGCTAAGAGATGAATACAGAATATTTTATTTTGACAGTGGCTCCTGAGCCGAGCCTCTTAAGAAAAAAAAAAGAAAGAAAGCATTCATTTAGTGTGCTCTTCTTTCTATCACAGGAAGAACACGGAATGTGGCTGTTGCTACGGCAAATGCCATTGCTAACAAAATACCTGCTGACACATTTTCCTATGCTTAAGGGGGGAAAGCCCACCACAATCTAGGCAAGGGTAGCATTCTTCCATTAACCTTTTGGAGCTTTCAGCCTCCACCCTGAAAATATGCAACTGCTTCAATTCCCCAGTGGATGCTGCTTTTGCTAGGTAAGGTTGTAAAGAGTGAGGCTGACTTCCTTGTGTGGGAGTAGAACCAATCTCATTACCTCATTAATCCTTCCTGGAGATAAAGATACCTCCCTTACAAACCACTTTTACCTACATGAATCCATTTGATCTTCAAAATACTTCTATGACATTGAGTAGTGATTGAGGCAGTAAGGTAGGTGGGAAGCACTGGTTTGGATCAGAGACCTAGATTTTAGTCCCAGCTTTTTCATTAATTTACTGTGTGAACTTGGCCAAATCAATCCAACTTTCTGGGCTCAGTAACCTATTCAACAGAAAGAACTTACCACAGATGCAGAGATGACAGGGGTTTAGACAGTCATCTGATCCATTTTTCAAATGAGGAAACTGAGACCTAGAGGAATTAAGTGAATTGTCCCTAGGTTATTCAGGTAGTAAATAGAAGATTTGAAGCTAGAGATTTTCACTATAAATCAAGCACTCTTGGTTGGACTTAATGATCTCTTAAAGTCCCTTCCAGACTTATGTTTCTCTCTTTTTTTCAAATAAGAAGCAAGAGATTTGGGGAGGATAAATGACAGAGATGGAACTCAGAACTTAGCACTTATCCTTCATGGATTGGGGCTCAATCTGTTTGACTGTAATGGGTCTGGTCCTGGTTTTCAGTGGCATAGTGACATTTACTTTCACTAAAATCCTATTCCTATCAGTCTCTTCTTGGGATGGAGGTGATTTTAGGTCCTTGACGTCTATGCCAGTAGGGCACAAACTATAGCTGGTCCTACTAAGCCAGACAGGGTTAAAATGTGAACCTTGCACTGAGAGACTGCTTTTCTATCATATTAGAACTAACCCAGGAAAGTTCTAAGAGGAGCATCACCATATGGGCAGCATTACATGGGGGATGTTGTGGTTGTTGTTGTGGCTATGGTGATTCTTGAAGATCATCTGCTAAATTACAGAGGAGTTGTGATAAGGACCAGGTAGTATCCACATGGGTAAAATGTCAGATTCTTGCTGTATTGAAGTAAGTAACACTAAAGGCCACCATATCGCCAGGTTGAAATAAAAGTTAATCAAATTAATTTCCTCTACCTTCAAAATTCAATTCCACTCTTATTTTGCATGAAATCTTTTTGGAGGATCCTTATGTGACAATTTTAACAAATTCAAACACTCATCCCCATTTTGAAATTTCTCACCTCCGTGAATACACTTATAAATGTATCTGGAATCATAGAATCAAAGAATGTTAGAGCTTATAGATCCTTGGGTTCAACTAGTCCAACACTTTCAATTCTATAGATGGGAAATTGAGCCTCAGAGAGATGTAATAATGACTTGTCCAAGTAAGTAGTGGGGTCAAGACTTATACCTAGGTTTCCTAACTCCAAATACAGTTTTCTTTGCATTGTATTCACTACACCTAGCTAATTATTTATTTTAATGTATATGTTTTTAAAGTTTGAATTTATATTTGCATGCTTTTAGCAGGTTACAAAATGTAACAAAAGGTCAAAGGGATGACTAATGGCTTGAATTGGACGTTTCCATTTGCCAATGAATTCACCCACATTTCTGCATTTTTCTGAAGTTCTTAAGTGCTGGATCCACCATTAGAATCGGTAGTATATTTTTCTTTATGACTTCCCAATCACAAAGCATAGTGTACAGCCCAACAGACATCCAATAAATGTTGAAGACAGGCAATTTCATTATTAGAAACTTCCCAGATAGAACTGCTTTCCAATACTTTTCTTGGGCTCCTCCACTGCCTTTCTCTGGTCCTTGATTTAGCTGAATCACCTACACAGATTCCAAGTTCCTTTATCCCCACCCCAGGCAAAAAGAAACATTTTTTTAAAGTGGTTTCTTTCTTTCCTTCTTTATATATATATTTTTAAGAGCCAGGAGTAGGAGTGTTTATACCTTCATTTCCTCTGACTTTATCCAGGATCTCCCTGGCATTCAATTGAGACTTCAAGTGCCATGTGAGGATGCCAAAAGACAAGGGCTGCCAGGTGGCAGCAGCTCAGAGAACATTAAGAACAGGGAAGTTCTTTCAGTGGGTCAGCCCATGGGGCCCATCTCTAGAGCTGAACTCTTCTGGATTCCACCTCAGGGGTTTAGTTCTACAGTCACCACCAAGATTGACTCAACAGCACTGACAGGGAGGGAGTATTCTAGTACATGGCAAGCTGAGGGTCAACCTCCTGGGCTTCAAAATTTGAGGGTATGTTGCTTCAGTGAATTTTCACTGTGCAATGAACCAGGGTGGGGGGAGAAAGGAAGAGAAAGGAGAAGAATGCTAGAGACAGAGATAGACAGGCAGATAGAATGAGACATAGAGAAGACAGAGAGGCACACAGAGAGACAGAGAAGGAGAAAATTGTTTCACTAGCTGGCACTAAAAACAACCTGAAATTTATATAAATATAATCAGCCCCAATTCCCCTTCATCTAACACTAAGGAAAGGATATAGGACTGCCTCTACTCTAATATTTCTTCTAATTATATTTAACTAGTAAACAAATGACCATGTTCCGCAAGGAACAAACTATGAAAACTGAGTATAAATGAAGAGTTTAGTGTTGCTATCAAATAAAATTTGCAACAAAGTTAAACGGACACGCTTAATAGCATGCATAAACATCTCTGTCTCTTCTGGTAATTAGGTACACATGATAAGCAATTCAGATAAATGATTGTAAATTAATATTATCTTCACCCTGCTAAAGCAAGAGAGGCAGATATGGGTTTGATGTGAGAGGGAAACAAACAAACAAAATAAACAAAAATAAAACCCAGTAACAAACAGCCCTTCCTAAACTAGTGCTATTTGAAACTGCAATGGGGGGCTATTGGAGGTAGCAGGCAGGATTTTCCCTCCCTCAAGGTCTTCAGTCAAAGGCTAGATCAGTAGCTGAAAGGGTTTTTGTTCAGGAAATGTTCAAAGTTGGACTAGGATGGCCTCTGAGCCTTTGTTCTGGTCTGAAGCTTTGAGATTCACACACGTACGGTATCAGTTGTATAATTGACTGAAAAAAAATAGTAAAGAGATTTAATGGCATTAAATCTGGGGGACTAAAGCACCTGGATTTGTAACCCAGGCTGAACAGGCCTTTCCCTTTTGTAGCAGGAAGGAGACAACAACACTCCAATTTTCTAGTAGGCTCTCACCAATAGCTGCTACCATATTCGAATGATGGAAGGACCCAGGACAACATAGTTGGGGACCCAAACTATATTTTATTATAATAAGAAAGGTGCATTTCCCACCTTAACAAAGAGAATTGCCCTGCTTCATTGAGAAGAATTGTGATAGAATGGATATGGGGCGAGGCTGGCTGTTACAATAACTGGCTTCAAATCCTCTGACACTTATTAGCTGTACAACTATGGGTAAGTCATATAACTTCTCTGAGTCATGTTTTCCTCATCTTCAAAATAATACATGTAGTACTTGTCTCCTAGGGTTGTGGTGAGAGTCAAATGAGACGTTAAAGTGCTATATAAAAGTCAACTATTATTATTCATCAGCTGGAAGGAATGAGTTTGTGGAAACCATCTAGTCTGATCCTCTCATTTCACAACTGAGGAAACTAAGACCTGGGGAGGGCGGATTATTTGCCCAAGGTCACACCCAGACAGCAAGTTATAGCCCCCATCCCCCACCTCCAAATCCAAGTTCTCTCTCCAGTGGTTCAAACTGCCCCTCGATCCATGGAGGATGAGAGATCGGAACCGGAGACTGGACTTCCGTTTCTAGACTCAAGTTCCAAATGATGGGAAAAGGACATTAGAAGAGAGGCCAAATCCTTTTACAAAGGAACAGATAGGAACGGGGATTAGAGTGGGGAGGTGTGAGGACGATAGACTTCCCTGTCAGGGCTAGTCTTTAAAAAAGCGCTTTGTATTTTACCCATTTTCTTAATTACAAGAAAAACTGGACTACGCTTGTTGTCAGAAGAACTAGGTTCAAATCCTACCTCTGATACTTGGGTAATTGTGGGCAAGACAGAGGTTCTTTCTGAGTCAATCAATAAATGTTTCGTTCTTGCCTAGATTACTTTTGCTGTTTAGTTGTTTTTCAGTCATGTTCAATTCTTCATGACCCATTTGGGGTTTTCTTGGCCAAGATAATGGAATGGGTTGCCATTTCCTTCTCCAGCTCACTTTACAGATGAGGAAACTGAGGCAAACAGGGTTAAGTGACTTACCCAGGGTCACATAGCTAGTAAGTGTCTGAGGCTAGACTTGAACTTTGGAAGATGAGTCTTCCTCATTCCAGGACTGGTTCTCTATCTACTGTTCTGCCCAGCTGTGCTGTAGGATCCAAAACTTAATCAGCTTTATATTTCTCTCTGAGCTTAGTATATCACTAAAAGTGAGACTGGTGACCTTGTACAGCCCTCCCTCACTCAAATCAAAGTCAACCGCAAGTCATGTCATCATTTCCCTGATGTCATGGTCCTCTTCAAGAAAGAAGGACAAACACAACAACTGCAACAAATATCACTATGCCCATCGTAGTTCTCTAAGTTCAATTAAGTTATTATGGGATTCTAAGTTTGCAAAGCACTCTATATAATTTAACTAATTTGAACCTTATACGAATCTCGTCAGGTTTATTACACTAGAGGGTTGATTATTCTTGCATTACAGATGGGGAAACCAAAGTACAGAGCAGTTGCACTTACCCAAGGTTACCCATTAAATTGTGAGTTCCCTGTGGGCAAAAGACTGACTTTTACCTCTTTTTGCATCCCCAACACATAGCACAGTGCCTGGCTCCTTTTGTCGTTCCGTCATTTTTCAGTTCTTTTCTGCTCTCTGCGACCCCATTTGGGATTATCTTGACAAAGACACTGGAGTGAATTGCTCTTTCCTTCTCTAGCTCACTTTACAGATGAAGAAACTGAGGCAAAGAATGTTAAGTGACTTTCCCGGAGTGACACATTTAGTGACTGTCTGAGGCTGGATTTGAACTCAAGAAGACGAATTTTTCTGACTCTAGGCTTGTCACTAAGCCACCTAGCTGCCCAGCCTGGCACATACAGGCATTTAATAAAGTTTATTGACTGACTGACAGTGTCAGAGGCCAGACTTGAACTCAGCTCTTCTTGACTGGGGTTCAGCATCCTTTCTACTATGACAATATACTTCTCTGCTTTTCTCATGGCCACTCTAGTTGTCAGCGTATAGTATTACATGTTTATTTATGCAGTCACAGTTCCCTTTTATCAGGAACTCCTTGAGGACAGGAATCAAAATTCAACCAACTTTGTATTTCACCCAGAATTTACATACATAGGAGGTTTTTAATAAATTTTTGTCAAAAGTATGAGAGAATTAGTAAATATATAGTGGATTAGACAGTGCTGTGATCAAGGCTCCTGCCTAAAATTGTGCCAATTTTAAACTTTATTTAACAAAGAAATAGGCAGCTAGGTAGTGCGGCAGCTGGCTCCGGGCCTGGAGTCAGGAAGTACCTGCGTTCAGATCCAGCCTCAGACACTTACTAGCTATGTCACCCCGGGTGAGTCACTTAACCCTGTTTGCCTCAGTTTCCTCATCCAGAAAATGAGCTGGAGAAGGAAATGGCAAACCACCCCAGTATCTTTGCCAACAAAACCCCAACTGGGGTCACAGAGAGCTTCAGACACAAATGAAAGGACTGAGCAACAACAACAGCCACCAAGGAAATAGTCCTGGAAGTTTTAAGGTGCAGTTTACCTGGTCCTGACCACCTTGTTCTCCTCTTGGAACGAGAGGGAGAATGACTCCCATGCATACTCACTTGGGCCTGCTCTCATCCATTCACTGCAGGTCTCCCGGGAATATGATTCCTTGCTCTAGATGCTAAGTCCAGAGCTCTAGGGCATGTAAAGGCACAAAGCATTTATGCAGTGGTGAATAAAAAGGTGCTCATGTTACTTATCCTTCTTAGATTCCTTTTCATGTGGGTTCTTTTCTCAGTAAATTTAGTTCTACAGCTATATGAACTCTTACCACTACTGAAAACAAAGGAGCTGCTGCATTTTAGCTTTGCTCCAAGTATGAACTGAGAGCTCCCTTCAGCCTTTTCTTCTTGCTGCTTTCCCTCTTCTAAAGGTTAAGATCCTGAAATGACAGTCTTTCATAGTTCAGAGTCCGACAAGGTGGTCTCAGATTAGAATAGTATATGTAGGTCTTGAATCCCCCCCTTACCCCCACAAATCCTTTTTGCTCCTAAGATAGATTTACTTTCATACTTGTCAGAATTGCATTTTTCCCTTTAAAGTAGTAAAGAACTTGTTCATGAGAACTTTGAGGTAAAAGTGCCATATTCTTTGACATAAAAAAGAATTCAGTATAGTGAAGTTCTGTTTTTTAATTCTGGCTTTGCTACTTATTCTAATCAGTGTGACATTCCCTGTCTAGACTTCAGGTTTATTTTCTGTAAAATCAGGACTAGATGAGATATTTTATAGTTATAAAGCTATGATACTACAATTTGGTGGGCAGTGTATTGTGGTGAGAAGAGTATTGAATTCAGAGTCTGGCAACTGAGGTTAAAAACATAAGCTCTGTCCTGGTCAAACCACAACTGGCCTGCAGCACTGGATTCAGCTCTGGTTATCACTGTTTAAAAAGGCCACTAGTAAGATGGAGAATGTACCAAGGAGGAAAGGCCTTGAGCATGTTTCATATGAGGATCAGATGGAGGAATCTGGGATGTTTATCCTGGAGTGGCAAAGACTAAGGGGGAACATAATCGCCCCACTTTGGGTCAACAAGATGCCATCACTTCTAAACTCACCATCACGCTGCTAACGCAAGCCTTGATTCACACCACCCTCCTTCTCCTCTGATTGGAGGGCTGGAGGGTAGTGCACAAAACTCCTCTCAAATATTCACTGATAGAGGGCAGAAACTAGTCTTTACTCTGTATCAGCTGCTCTATCTTTCAAATCCAGGCAACAAAATACTCATTGGGAACCCCATGGTGTCACCCTCTACCATTTTTACTGCTTCCTTTCGTGCATTGTCTCCCCCTTTAGATTGTAAGCTCCTGAAGGGGAGGGACTGTCTTTCTTTTTATTAATTGTATCCCCTTAGAACAGTGACTGGCATATCATAGATGCTTAATAAATATTTATTGGATTAGATTGGATTAGAAAATTTCAAATATTAGAGAAGCCACATTATGGAAAACGGACTAGTTTTACTCTGTTTGATGCCAGAGGAAAGAACCAAGAACAGCAAGTGAGTGGTAGTTGTAGAGACAAATATAGGATTATGGGAAAGCTTCCTAATAATTTGAGCTATTTGTAAGTGAGATGTACTACCTTGTAAGGTAGTGGGTTCTCCATCATTAGGGTATTCAAGAAGAAACTGAACAACTATTGATTATGCTCTACTGGGAACTCTTCCAGGGCAAGGATTGGAGAACATGGTCACTGAGGTCCTGGCCAACACTGAGATTATTTCATTTCATTTCATTTCACAATAATAATAATACAAGACAGAATGTGGTAAGTGAATAGGACAGATTCAAGCAAATATTAGAAAAAAGTCTGGGGTGGGAAAGGTTACATCATGAAGAGAAGGTGAATGAAGAAGGCAGAACTTGGCTTTGGAGGTAAGAGAGATACTGCAGTGGACAGAATGGGAATGTTTGGGAATCTCTTCCAGGTTTAGGGGGCAGCTTGAGTGAAGGCATGTAGATAGTGGAAGACAGGCTGAGAACAGTGAACAACAAGTAATCCAATTTATCTAGAATATTAAGTATGAGAAAGAGAACAACTTGAGAGTCTAGAAGAGTAGTTTAGATACAATTGTAGAGAGCCCTGAATCCTTGCATGATGAGCTTGCAAAAAGGCTTGCCATACTATTCCTTTAAATGGGGATATTACATAGAGAATTTGAAATAGGATTTGATTTGTCAATACTGAGACAACTGGAAAAGTAAAGAGAATGTTGCAATTTGGTATTAGAAAGACCTGAATTTAAGTTACTCCTCTGACATTGATAGCTCTGTGACCTTGGGCAAATCACTTAACCATTGTGTGACTCAAGTAATCCCCTATGAGCCTAGCTGAGTCACAGGAAGTTAGAAACTGTGTTGGAACAGTGAGTCCCACAGCAAGGAAATTGAGGAAATTGTAGATCTTTTGCCCATTCCCTTCCCCCACAAATAAATTTAATTACTTTTTCAAGAACATTTGCATCAAGTGAAGCCAGTGAGTAGCAGTGGTGTGGAATTATTCTTCTGGTTCAAATGGAACACACAACAGATTCTCTACTTGGTGGAGTCCTGTTTACCTTAAGCCTACAAAGATTCCACAAAATGCCACCTTATGGCCTAGAACATTGGCCATTATTGATTCGTGAGAATCGTCCCTTCTATGAAACCTAGATACAGAGACAGGTCACAGATTACCAAAGGAAGTAAGCAATTCATCCATAAGTGATAAATCATTAATAGGAAAATAACAGGTATGTGTGTGTGGAGGGGGGCGGTGTAAAGAAAAGAATGAGCAAAATGATAAGGCAGCGAAGCCTTTCTTCGGTGTTCGTCAGTGGATCAGGAACAGGCTCTTCTATATGACATCTGATTGTACTGAATGGGTACATTCAGCTCTTCCTATATGACTGTTAATTCTAGAATGACAATTTAAGAGACACACACAATTTAAGTAAATAAGTTCTATTCTGTGTCTTACTTGTGGTGTGACATTGGGCAAATCACTTAACCCCTCTGGGTTTCAGTTTCCTCAGCTGTAAAATGAGGGGGCTAGGATCTAGGGTCTTTTATAATTCTAAATCTGTGAATCAATGTCTCCTATACCTCTTATACTGATAATAACAATCATTTATTTATTTAGAGCTTTAATGTTTGCAAAGCACTAATCTAGCCAGAACCTCTGAGAGTCTTCCCCTACTTTGACTGATTCTTTTGTGAAGGCAAACTAGACCATCTTTTACCTCAATTGTTACCTAGTCTTTAACTACTGAATGGGTGTTGCCTCAGACAAACTGAGACCTGGGAAAGACCTTAGCTTAAAAAAGCCAAGGTTTCTGCTCACATCTGGGGCCATCATCAATCATCCTGACCTATGTCTTGCCACTGGATCCCAATGACTCTGGAGGGGAGAGTGAGGCTGATAACTTTGCACAACTCTGCCTCACTTAAATCACTTGTAAGCCAAGACATCACCTTCCTGATGTCATTGGTCTTCTTCGAACAACATGATATCTCATTTGATATCACAACAATTTTGCAGATAAAGAAATCGAAGCTGAGAGAGGTTAAATGTGCCCAAGGTCATTCTGCTAGTATGTATCTGAGGTCATGTTTGAACTCAGGTCTTTCTGACTCCAAAATCAGTGCTCTCAGATTTATTGTTTTATTATTCAGTGATATCATTGCAATCTCTCGATTAATAGGGCAGGGAAGAGCACAGTGATAAAATCCTTTCTGTTCAGAGTGTATACTTCTGAGATCACTGAATTTGGAGTCAGAAAGACCTGAGTTCAAATTTGACCTCAGATACGAATGGTTAACTACGTTAAGTAGAAGGCAAGGGGCAAAAAAGAAGGCAACACGTTTGGTCCAGAGAGGCCTATCACCACTGCTCACACACATTTGCTCAAGTCCTTGATATGTGTGAGAACTCTAGGGAGACTCACTGCTCTCAGATTTATTGTTTCATTATTCAGTGATGTCATTGCATGCAACTCTTCAATTAATAGGGTAGGGAAGGGCACAACGATAAAATCTCTCCTGTTTTAGAGTGTATACTTGCCGCCTTTTTTTGCCCACCTTGCCTTCTACTTAATATAGATCTACGAGTCCTATAGATGTTCAGTAAATATTGCTTCATTGACTGACCTTGGCCCCATATCAACCCTATTCTGACTTGACCTAGGCTTGCCTTCCAGCCTCTGTGTGGGATTCTGATTAAATGGGAAGCAGAATAAACATGAAAGGAGGAAAATAAAACTGGGCAAGAAGTGGAATGAGGTGGGGGTTGAAGCATTTGGCTTGTTTTGTCTCTGACCTTTTCATGCACTTCATAAAAGGTGCATCACAGATAAAGGACCTTGTTAAAGGCTATTTCTATAGCAGAGATCACTTATCCTCATAATTGAGATGAATCACTTGTAATCAAATGGAATCGCTTTAAAATTGGGTCCATTTCAAATGTATTTATCATGCCACAAGGCATAATGAATGTTAGCATAGACCAGAATAAACTGGCATGATCCTTACGTTTCCTGCACATAGATGAAGTCCTTAGGGGCTTGAGGGCTTTGTTTTATGAAGGCAAAAGCCTAGAGCTTTACTGAAAGTAGCATATAAGTAAGAAGTGCTTATGCCTTTTCTCTTGTGAGACAGCAGCTGCTAACAAGGGAGATGGAAAGGAGGGGGGATGCTTGAGCCTTGCAATTTTAAGCGTTAACAGAATGTATCATCGGCATACCTTGAACATCGCTCTTACCTTTAAGAGATCGAAGACAGGCTGGGTAAAGCCTGATGAAAAATGAAAACGATCCAACTTTACTGGTCACACAGAGCTCATTATTTTAAAAACAGACCTACTCATATGTATGCTGAAACATCTATCTTGTTTCCCAGTTCACTGAACAATGTGCGGGAGCCTAACATAGCCAAGAAATGGTGAGCTTTATAAAAGGCTGTAGAGGGCATCATTTACCTTCTCTCTGAACTAGAAGAGAGGAAAAACAAAGAGGCAAAGTTTAGAGCTTCCCATTTATTTAACATAGCATTACCTGTAATGTGATTTAGAATTTCAAAGGTGCTTAATGAATGCCTGTTTGTTTAGCTTCCTCAGGCAAGGGGAAAAAATCACCTTTTACTTCATCTATAATTAAAAATTGTATTTTTTAAAATAAGATTTCTAATCACATCATTCCTATGAGAAGCATCATGGCCTACTGGATAAAGCATTGATTTTGGATTCAAGATGGCCTGGGTCCAAGTACATTGCTTCTGATACATACTGGCTGTGTGACGGTGGCCAAGTCACTTAATGCCTCCCAGCATCATTGACAAAGTAGGTGCAGATACAATCTGCAGGGGAGAGCAAGTTCCCTGTACCAGTGAAATCATAAGTTTAGTACCCCCAAAATTAGATATGTTTTGTGTTGAAATATACTTGAATACTGAGAGTCAGGAGATTTAGGGTCTAACCTTGGCTCTGCCATTAGCATTGGGCAAGTCACTCAGGGCCTCAGTTTTACTATCTGAAAAATTAGGGAAATGGATTTAAAAATTTCTGAAAGGTCTATTGCTGACATTCTGAACTAGCATCTATGAACCTTACACCAAATAGAAAAATAACACTGACCTTTCTGTACAGCTTTAAGCTTTGCAAAGCACTTTTCATGCATCATTATGTTCCTCCAAACAATTCTGTGAGGTAGGTGCTATTACTCAAATAGCAGTGATGAAGAAACAGCCTCAGTTTCCAAGATAATAAATGCATTATAATGCTTCCAATCCAACACCAACAAAGTCAGACAAGCCTGGAGATGCCCGTGCAGAGAGGCAAGAAAAGAGAATGGATCACTTTTCCAGTTAAATTCAGTGCCATAAACTGGTGATAAGGTTGAAGAAGGCTGAGGCCATGAGCACATCTGAACTAGCAAAGTACCATTTACAGTTAAAAATTACTCCCTGGCCACCTAGAATGGAGAAGGTTACTTAGGTACTTTAGATACTAGATTCCTTTACTCCTTAGATACTATTTTCCTTTACCAGTATTGTCAGAATGTGGTCCAAATGACTCAAGTTGAAACAAAATAGTCAGGACAACATAGTAAGACTTTAGGAGCATGGTGACAATTTGGCGCCAAGTCAGGCTCTTGGGATTGAGGGTCACTCATGTGTAGTCAGTAGATGAGTATAGATTTCAGTCCTCCTGCTTTTGAGAAGTTTTATCACTGACATCTACAAACCATAAAATCCTATAACAATACAAGCTCATTAGCACTGAAGTTGTGGTTTGTAGCCCTTCCTCTGACATCAAAGATGTTCTTGATGCAGCTCAACTTCAAAGGGCTAGCCAAGCATGGATGATAGATGATGGGGACCTACCTAAGCAGTTACAGAAGACTTGGTGAAAGAGAGGTTATTATATAATCTGAGCGTAAAGGACAAATACCATAAGAACCAGGTCAGGCAGTATAGACTGCCAAGCAACAGGAACAACACTCTTCAAAACATACTCCACAGTGGCACAGTCTTCTTTCTAACAATCTTTTTCTTCCTTTTCTCCTAGGCATTCAAAAGCCTAATGCTATTCTCTAGCTATTCAGCATCTTCCAGTGTAAAGAAGTTTGAATGGATAAAAGGAATTGATTTTTTTACTAGGGTATATTAGAGACTACTTGAATGGAAATGGAAATAGATAAAGGGTTTGGGAAATATATGACAATCACAGCAAAAAGACATGATGTAGTACTGATGGGAGATAGGGAGTACTTCAATTGTCCAGACTTTAGTTATAGCTCTCTCTCTCTGTGTCCAAAGCAGGGCAGCTAATAATTTTTTGACTTGACTTGATGATAATGGCATCCTTCAAAAGGTAAAGGAACTAGCTAATGGGGAAATTCCATTCTAGATCTGATTCTCATTAATGAGGGGGAAATGGTTACTGAGGTTAGAAAGATGGCAGCTCTGGAGGAAGTGACTAGTCCCTACTAGAGTTTGTGAGAGAGGAGAGGAAATTTGGACATACCCTATCATGAAACTTAGATTTGAGGAAAACAGATTTCAAAGAGTTTAGAAGGCCAGGGAGAATCCCATGAACTAAACCTCAACAGTGGATGTTCACTCAGGAGGTTTTGTACTCAAAGATAAAAACTTGAAGACAAAGGCAAACAAATTGAATGAGGAAGAAAAACAGAACTTGTCAGAAGATGCCAGTATAGATTCACAGAGAGAAGTTACCAATCAAGTAGATTTTTAAAAAGATAATTCATGGAGATGTGAACTAAAGATGAATAAAGAAGAATAACATGAGCTTTTAGGAATAGAGTCAATAGTGCTGAAGTTTAGAATGAGTTGAGGCTGTAGCGGAAAACCATGGATGACAAAAAAAAGGTTGCTGCTGCTGCTGCCATTTTCCAGGAAACTATATTGTGGAAAAGAGAAGGATTAAAGGAGAGATAAGATGGTTGTCTGGGGAGTAGATAGGACCCAGCTAACAAACAACAGAGAGAAGTGAGGGCGGTTAATTTTTGTCTTCTCTTCTTGTCTCTTTCTTTATTCTCTAGTAGTATATAAGCTCTAAAAAGGCAGGGGACACTGGATGGTTACTTGGTTATATTTTAAAAGTGATTTTTATTGTTGAATATGGGTTGGACTAGAAGGCCACTGAGGTGCCTTCACACTTGGAAATCTCATGATTCTATGATTCCACAAAGGTCTTCTTCCTTGTACAGTATACCACAGTCTGGAATCCAGAGTCCAGACATTTTCCTCCATTTTCATCGCCCCCATTAAAATTTATTTGTCTTTTATTCTTTTTAGCTAAATTTCAAACTAGAAAATGATCTGAAAAAAATCTCTAAAATAATCATGTTTCCCTTTGAGAATAAAAGAGAAGTCAGGCATTGAAAGCCTTAATTAAACAGTTAATTACTTAACATGTATTTATTAAGTAACTAATGCCCCTCTAGCACTTGTGGATAATTTAAATATATATCCATATACATGAACATATATATATGTATATACATATATTATAAATATAAATATCAATATATCAATATATATACACACACACACACACACACACACACACACACACACATATGTATATATGGCACATTCTTGCCCTCAAGGATAGGTGTATTTGTAGAGACAAAAACTCACATGGGTGAAAATATCAAATACCAGTTAAACAATAAAATATAATTGAACATTGACAATTACAAGAAGAAGAATTTGAAGAAGAGAGAAGTAAATATGGACTAGAGATGTTGGGGAAGGCTTCATGGAGGCATTATGCCTTAAGATTTGCATTGAAAGATAAGTAGCATTTGGAAAGGAGAGGGGAAGACTGCTAGTTAAGGGAAATCCCATGACTGAAGTGTTTCAACAATCCGGCTAGCAGCTGTTGTGGGGGTGAAAGCCCAACAACAAGAACACTACCAGCATGCTGCAAAACCACAGGTTCTTTTGATCTGCTTAACTAAGGAAAGCAAGGTTAAGGGGTTGACAAGCTTACTTTAATTCAGCATACAAATATCATCCACTTAGTTCAGGGGAAAAATCCAGCATCCTAAACTTCAGAACAAAATACAAACAAAGTACAAACATCAACAGACAGACCGTGTCTGATTCAAATCCCAATACATAGTTACCAGAGTTCAACAAAATCTCAGCATCTGAGTTTACGAGCTGGAGGGCTCCTTAGCTACAGCTGCCCGGAGTCTCTGCATCAGCATCATCACGAGTGAGAGCCCCTGCGCAAATGGCTCTATCCTCTCTTCTTATAGGGCGTCAGACGTCATCAAATGTCATCTGAATGACCAGAACTTAGGCTGCTATGATTGGCTCTTGAGTTAGCCCCTCTCCTTAGGACCCTGGGAGGTTCACATCAACATAGGTTAGGTTAACACCTAATAGGGGTTACAGCCTGGGGCTTAGCACTTAGTAAGACTCAATGAAATACACTGAATGACTCAAAGCAAACAAAAGCCAAACTCTTCAAGGGCACTTGGTGAACTCAGTGCTAAGAGCCCATTTTGCTTACCAACACATGAAGTCATGGAAATAAGAAATATCATGACTTTGGAAAGGATGAAGGGAAAATTGTCAGGCAACCAGGATAATTGGAGCCAAGGGTATATGCTGGAGACTAGTGGGAAATAAAATGGAATAGCTAGTATGATGTCAGAACATAGAGAGGCTTGAAAGTTGAACAGAGGAATTGAGATTTGATTTGATAAAAAATGGGGAGTCATTGAGAACACTTAAACAGGGGAGTGTTATGATGGATAAATTATTTTAAAAACATTAAAAAATTCATGATAGGAAGGACAAGTTGGTTAGGGAAGAGCTAATTCTTTTTAGGGAGACCAAGCAAGAGGTTTTTGTAGTCATCCATGTGTGAGGTGGTAAAGATTATGCATAAAACATAAAAATGGTGGCCATGGAAATAAAGAGAAATGGAAAAGATTAGAGGTATTTTAAAGTTTTTCAGGAAACAACTTGATAATAGGTTCAATTTTAGGATAAAATATAGGAAAGAGACAGAATCACACACACACACACACACACACACACATATATATATATGTGTATATATATGTAATTTCAGTGACTGTCTAGTCCAATTCATACCTGAAAACTAATCCTTACCATAACAGAAGTGTCATTCAAATTCTGATCAAGGATCTTCAAAGAAGTTGAGCTCATGTCTTCCCAAAGCAATCCATTCTACTTACAGAGAGCAGCAGTTGTTAGAAAGTTTTCCCAAAATCAAGCCCAAATTTAATTTGCAATTTTCATTCATTGTTCTTGATCCTGTCCTCTGTGGTCAAGGAACTAATACAATCCCTCTTCCACATGAGAGATCTTCACATATTTGAAGATAGTTACCATGTCCCAGAAATCTTTTCTCCTCCTGGTTAAACAATACCAGTTCCTTTAACCTTTCCTCACAACATTTGGAATCAAGGCCTGGAGTGATTGTTTTTCTTTGGGCATCCTAACCAATGCTTTTCTTAAACTGTGGTGTATAGAACTTTACCATTGACCATTTGTAAAGAGGAGGAAGGGAACAATGAAAGCAAGAAGGAATAAAGGGGGGAAGCATTTATTAAGTGGCTACTATATGCTAGGTATGATACAAAGTGATTTATAAATATTATGTCATTTGATTCCCACAACAGTACTGGAAGGTAGGTGCTGTTAAGTAAGAGGTTAAGTGACTTGCCCAGGTTCACACAGCTAGTAAGTGTCTAAGGTCAGATTTGAATGCAAGTTTTCCTGAATCTAGCCCCAAGGCTCTATCCATCATGCCATCTAACTACTAAGTGGAAAGGAGAATGGAATCAGGTATTTTTTTGGTGGGGAGGAAGAAAGGTAGTATGAATTTGGATACAAATATGTTAAATTGGGGGTGGCAGTCAGCTATCTAATAGGAAACATTCAATAAATACAACTATAGATATGACTAAAGATCAGGTCAGGTAGGGATAGAGGTATAGACATGGGAGACATGATGGTCCATAGAACATTAGCAGTGTAAGGGATCTTAGAGGTTTAATCCATGTCCCTCATTTTATAGATGAGGAAACTGAGACCCAAAGAGGGACAGTAAGTTGTCCAACATCATAGAGTGGTTGGTCCAACAACCAAGAATTGAGATTTCTCATCTCTGAGTCTAGATGTCTTTATATTATACCTCAGGTTCTATCTATCTGTAACAACATTACTAGCAGCTGCTGTAATACCAGCACACAGGAGGGCTGCTAGCACAAGTTCTTTGATCTGCTTTTCTAAGGAAAGCAACTTTAAGGGGTTAATTTAATCAAACATACATATATCATTCACTTAGTTTAGGGGGAAAAGCCAGCACCCTGAACTTCAGAGCAAGTACAAACAGAAATTATAAATAGAGAAAATATAAACTGAGCAAATAACACAAATCTACACACAGGTTCTAGCTGTCTGACCAAAGCTATATATACATAGTTACCAGAGTCAGAAGCACCGACATCTGGGTTTTTCAAAGCCAGGGGTGGGGGACTCCTTAATGGCTACCCAGAGTCTCCACACCCACACTCTTCCAATGAGTGAGCCCCAAACAAAATGCTAACCTCAGAGTATATATATATATACATATATGTCAGAGTGCTTCACTGCTTCACACCTCTGGAGGGTTTCACACCTCTAGAGAATTTCACATCTTTTGAGGGTTTCACACTTCTCAGGACCTAACTAGCAAAAGAGTATGGGCCTTCCTACAAACAAAGACAAGACTCACTCAAAAGTATTTGATTGCCTTAGTGCTGAGAAGCACTCCAAAGCAAAAGACAACAAAAAGTCCCACTTTGCTTGCCATTACACTACCATAGATTCATAGGATAATGAAGAGATTTTGGATCTCATCTAGTCTAACTGCCTTTGTTTTGCAGATGAGGAAACTTAAAAACATAATGGTAGAGTGACTTGCCCAAGATAACTCACTGAATTAGAGTAATGAGCTTTTGGTCTCTGGACTGGCTTGTATTCTTAAAAATTATTGAGCATCCCACCACCGAGCTTTTGTTTATGTGGGATATATTAATTGATATTTATCATATTACAAATTAAATACCTTAGTATAATTATGAAAATAGTTTTGACGTCATGGACTCCCTGAAAGAGTCTCAGGGCTCCCCCAGAAGTCCTCAGAATACACTCTGAGAATCAAGTTAGAGGTAGAGCTGGCATCAGAATCCAAATTTCAACTTCTAGTCTTGGTATTTTTATCTTGATTCATTTTTCACAGGGACTGAGTGTTTGGAAGTTATGTGCTATATGGGCTTAATTTCTTAAATAAATCTCTTAGCCTATTGATGTCTAGGCCATCATATCCATACCATATAGCCCTTCATTTTTTCTGAAACTTTAAAAGCATTCCACTTTAAAAATGAAGAAAAGAGGATACAGCATCCCTTCTCTCTTCCCCCACCCCAGTCCAAGAAGATAAATGTTGCCTTAAAATATCTTATAATTGCCAGATTGTCATTTGACAGTCAGAAAGCAAGCTCCCTCTAGACTACCAGTAACATTTACATAGAGATTATCTTTGATGCCCCAAGGAAAATTCTGTTTGTTTTGGGATTGGCTAATAAATTCAGACTCACTCACAAAGTGGGACTGGCTCACTTTGGTTGTTCAGAACTTTCTTTCAGAAAGGCAAAAGCCAGGCTCATCTAATAACAGTAACAAAACCAACGACATATCAATATAGTCCTTTAGGGTTTGCAAAGTACTTTACATATATTGTCTTATTTGATCCTCACAATAACACTGTGAGCTAAGTGTTGCCATTATCACCCTTTTGCTGATGAGGAAACTCAGGCTAAGAAGAGAGGTTAACTGACTTGCCCTAGGTCACACAGCTGTCTGAGGGAGGGTTTGAACTCAGATTTTCCTGACTCCAAGTCCAAAGCTCTGTTTGATGTGACACCTAGTACAAAGTTAATAGGTGGATAGAAATAGAATTGAAACCTCACCTCCCACCCAGGGTGAGAAGTTTGTTGTAGTACAGCCATCCCCAAGGATGATCTGGGGAAAGTGATGACAGTTCTCCAGCCTAGGGCCAGAAAAGAACATAGGATTAGGCCATAAGGGACCTTCCAAGATTATAATGAGTCATTAGATAGCTCTTTTAGCCAGGAGTTTTTGTGTTAAGTAAACTAAAAGCCAAGCACAGGTTACAAAAAGACAGAAGACAATAGGACCTCCTCATATCCTGCCTCCTTCAGGGGATAATTCTAGCTTCAGATTGTACCCCATTGTTTATAGTTGATCTGTGATACCAGTAGGGACTGAATGCATCTTTGTTCTTGATTCTTGAGGTTTGGAGACAGGCAAGAGAGGAGCTGTGGCAGGAGCAGTCTAGACAAGAGTTCATTTAGCATCCATCACAACAACCTTGTTGGTGTAGCTAACAGTGATCTTTCACACTAAAGATTATTGTCAAATGGATTCTGCTGCTGAGCATTCAAACATGGACTCAGACTTTCCAATCTACTCCATTTTTCCATCTCTATGGCTCTACATACAAACAACCGAAGAGGCACTTTCCCTAAAGGCAGAGTTCTGGATCTGGGCCTCAAGTTGCAAGGGGCATCTGGAAATAGTCCATCATACTTGCCACGCTGCACCTCCCAGACTTGAAAATTACAAGTTTTACTGAATAAGCAAACAGGGATTGGTACATTTTAAAGGGAGAACCTGCATCCTCTCAGGACGCAGAGATCCACATAGCACAAGCTAACATAGATCAGTGGCAGTGATCCAGCCAACAGGGATAGTGAAAACAGTCAAACTGGGTCACCAAACCTGCCTGTCTACATGTATCCAAGCAGCTGGACAATCGCCAGACTTACTTTGGAGTCATGAAAAAGGAGAGTGGGAGAATAGTAGGGAAGGACTGTAGAAAGGAAGAGCAGAGGGCCAGTGACTGAGCTTTGTTTGACTCTTATAGGTAGAGGGTTGATGAGGCAAGCGGAACCAGCCGAGTTCATCAAGAAAGAGGAGGAAAGCCCACCTAGTTAAGAGTCATTGAAGCCAAAGGAAGTGAGAATTTTAAGGAAGAGTAAGTGGTCATCTGCGTAAAATGCGGAGAAAGGATGAGAATTGGAAAAGGGCCATCAGATTGGTGGATAATGAGGTCACAAATGACCTTCAAGGAAGTAGTTTCAGTAGATGAGTAGTAACAGAAGTGAAAAGCTTGGGGTTAAGAAGGAAAAAAGCGTTTATGAGAGCTTACCAGTTTTAGAGCTAACATTGAGAAGGAACTATGATGATCTGCCCCTTAAGTTGATGGAGATGAGAAAAGTCCACATTTTCCAATTTATTCATTACCTACAGTATATTCTATCATTATTATTTAAATATGATACATAATCTACTGATTATTTATTAATTTCAGTGAATTTATATTTTCTCCATGATGTTTAATTTCCCCCTTAGTTCCCAGAATAGAGTCGAAACAAGGTTTAATTTTATTTAATATCTGAAGAATCTGATTTCATCAGCCAGTGCTGTTCCCAGTATGGAAGCTCATTCAACTACCACAGAGTTCAGCCCATATATGACTTAGTAAATAAAACCTAAAGAACAGCTTGAGAGAGCTAACTTACCCTGTAGACTCATGTGACTAGTTATATGTCAGAGAACAGATTTGAATCCTGGATTTCCCAGTACCAAGTCTGATCCACAACACTCGACTAGCTGTATATACATAAATTTGATTATAGTATCTAATCTATAATGTATGAATTTATTTGGGGGAGAACTTATTTCCTAGTCAGTCCATAAACAAGCATTTATTAAAAACTTACTATGTTCCAGGTCCTGTGCTAAGCGCAAGGAATAGAAATATAGACTAATACAGGAGACAACATGCAAACAACTATGGACAATTCAGGGAGATTCTAAAATACATGTTTTGTTTTGTTTTTAAATCAGGCTACTCAATGTTTACCCACATTTCACCCACTAATGATTCATTGTGATAAGATAGCTAGGGAGATACAGTGGTTAGAGTGGATGATTTGGAATCACAAAGACCTGAGTTCAAATCTTGCCTCAGTTAACCTCTCTCAACCTCAGTTTCCTCATTTGTAAAATGAGGATAATACTGTAATAGTGCCCCTACTTCACAGAGTTGTTGTGATATATATATATATACATATATATATATATATGTATATATATGATGGTGGTGATGATGATGATGACAGTTATGATGTATCTTTTAGCTTACAATACTTAAAAGAGCAGGAGAATGACTGAGAATTACTTTACTAATGTAAAGACATTAATGTAATGTCTCCTCCTCCTTCTGCTGCTTCTTCTTCTCCTCTTTCCTTCTCCTCCTCCTCCTCTTCTTCCTCCTCCCTCCCCTCCCAGCACTATATCCTCTGGCTCATTAAGTGTTTGCTGAATTGAACTGATAGCAGTGTCAGAGGCCTGAAAAGGTCAGTACCTTCTGTGAGTTGTAGTTTCCATTTTTATTGAGCTTCTTACTTGCCCACAGTCCAGGCTAATTTCAGTTTTGAGCCTCAGGGCTTATGCTTATTTTTTTGGTTCCATTTTTACAATGTTAAAAATCATTGGTGCCGTGCAATAATGAAATGGTGCCCTAATGATGCCCTAGTGTCCTGAAAGAGTTAATTAACCTTCCTACGTGAGCAGAACCTTCAGGAAGTAGTTTATTCACCAGCAAGACCCAGCCAAATATTTGTAAAGAGCTTTGAACTTTCAGAGTGAAGTCAAGCAGACCAGGTGTTTTTGTTTAGTGTTCTCTTACTGTTTAGCTAGGTCATTAAAAAAATCCATAACTTCTAGCCAACTTCCAGAACAGCTTTCGCTTTCTGACATACTACAGCCCTTTAAATGAGAAGAAATACTTTCTTGTTTGGTAGATTTTAAAAGACAGGCACACCTATATATACAAGTGAGGATTGAAGTCTAGCCTTGATTATCTTATTTGGGACTGGTGAGTCTTCTGTTCCACTGAAACAGTTACTTGCTGTGGGAACCTAAAGGCAAAGCCCCTTAAGCCTTTCCTCGTTTGAAAAGTGGAAACAACAGCATTTAAGAATACCTTCCTTCAAGGGCTGAGATGAAGAAAGCATTGGACCTGGGGTCAAAATGACCTGGGTTTGAATCCTTTCTTTGATACTTACTGATTAGATGACCATGGGCGAGTCACCTAGACACTTTAAGATCCCATTTTCTTATTTATAAAATGGAAAAGTCATACCATCACTAACTACCTCCCAGGGTTGTTGTGAGTCTCAAATGAGATAATATATACAAAGTGTTTTGCTAACTTTAAGGCACTTGCAGAAGCAGCAGTAGGAAGAGTATTACTAATTGTACTGGCTCTGTTTCCAGTGGGATAGAAAACCCTAGGGTGAGGAAATTCTCTTTACCAATGCAGGCTGGTGACTTTCATGTACCTTGTTGTCCTGTAGAGTTGCACTAAGAGGTTAATTGACTTGTCTAGGGCCCTATAGCCAGCATGGGACAGAGGCAGGTTTTCCCAGTCCCAAGTCTGGTGCTTTATCTACTACACCATATTGCTTCACATGGTAGAATTAACTCATTTAAAAAAAAACCTAAGAAATTGTGAGATACTATCATTATCCACTAAATTATTAAATATCAACAGGTTAATATCTTAAATTCCTGAATTATCTCATTTATTATCCTGATTCCTGTGTATGTAGCCCTTAGATTTACTTCCCTAAAATAATTTATTAAACAAAACTTTGTGGGAACAATAGCTCAATGATTTCATGTAATTGACTGTCACTTTTTTACAGCCTTGAAAATAAGAACAATCTTAGAACAGAGATGCTAAATAAGTGGTTGTCTATGCATAATCAATTTCTGTTCATGCTATGTCAGATCTCCACTTTAAGTGTTAGGTCTTTCCTTGAAATGTAGTCTCAGTTAAAATCTACGAACTATAAGAAGGCCTTACCTTCACAGAGCACCTGCATCTACAGATCTGCTCTATGTGGCAAACATTCTTAAGAGATAAGAAGTATCACCAATTCCATTTGATATCCATCATAATGGTGACAGGGATGCTAGGAACGGTCATTTAAGGTCAACAAGTGAGTTTGGGGTGAGTTCTATAATCAAAACCATAATACGTCATTTGGTCTGCCAGACTGAATTTTGCTAGATAGCCTTGCAAAAGCCATGAAAAAAGACCCCACATCACTGATGTATACGTGAAGAGCTGTTATTTCATAGCCAGGTCAATGCCAAAATCTGTTTTGAGTTTGCTGGAATAACAACTGTATATATTTGGTACCTTTGAGGAAAGAATTTTGGCAAGTCTGCCCTACTTCCTAGAAGGAATTATGTAGAATAAATAAAATACATTTTGTTAGTCTTTTGGGAACATGAGGAGAGAAAGTGAGATATTTCCGTATTCATGAGGCTTTTCAAAATAAACTAATAGACAATACCTGACAGCTTAGACTTTTTATGTGCATTCTGGTTTGTCCATGTCATGTTAAAATGTGATACACAGGACCAAACAAAGAACTGTACATGTGGTTTGACCAATGTAGTGTACAGCGGATTTTATGGGGATATCATCACTCCCAAAGTTTGCATTACCATTTCACATTATTGACTTATGTTGAACTTGTAGCCCTCTAAAACCACTGTCTTTTTCATTTAAACTGACATTAAGCCAAATCTATCCTATTCTGTTCTTGTGCGACTGATTTTTTTGAGCCCAAGTATGGGCCCACGATTTTAAACTTGGTTTCATTTTAGCATTTGAGCATGTTGAGAGACTGTAAAATCTTGACAATATTCTGAGCCTACTTTTTCATCTTAGAGTCATCTAGAAATTGGTTATGTATACCTTTGCTGTCTTCATCCATGTCATTGGTGAAAATATGGAATAGAATAGAAGACAAGCAGCAAGCTCACCAGAGACTTTCGTTGAGGTTGGCATTGATTCATTAGGCTGGAGAAACAGCATAGTGTAACAGAAAGAGCTTTGGAATCAATGAACCTAAATTTTTTTTTAATTTATTTAACATATTTGGTTTTCAGCATTGATTTTCTCAAAAGTTTGAATTACAAATTTTCTCCCCATTTCTACCCTCCCACCCACTCCAAGATGGCGTATATTCTGGTTGCCCTGTTCCCCAGTCAGCGCTCCCCTCTGTCACCCCACTCCCCTCCCATCCCCTTTTCCCTTCCTTTCTTGTAGGGCAAGATAAATTTCTACGCCCCATTGTCTGTGTATCTTATTTTCTAGTTGCATGCAAAAACATTTTTGTTTGTTTTTGGACATCTGTTTTTAAAACTTTGAGTTCCAAATTCTCTCCCCTCTTCCCTTCCCATCTACCCTCCCTAAGAAGTCAAGCAATTCAACATAGGCCACATGTATATCATTATGTATAACCCTTCCACAATACTCATGTTGTGAAAGACTAACTATATTTTGCTCCTTCCCAACACATCCCCCTTTATTGAATTTTCTCCCTTGACCTTGTCCCCTTTTGAAAGTGTTTGTTTTTGACTACCTCCACCCCCATCAGCCCTCCCCTCCATCATCCCCCCCATTTTTTTTCTTCTTCCCTCTTCTTCCCTGTGGGGTAAGATTCCCAACTGGGTATGTATGGTATTCCCTCCTTAGGCCAAATCTGATGAGAGCAATGTTCACTCGTTCCCCCCTCATCCGCCCTCTCCCCCCCCTCCCACAGAACTGCTTGCTCTTGCCACCTTTATGGAGATAATCCACCCCATTCTATCTCTCCTTATCTCCCTCTCTCAGTATGTTCCTCTCTCATCCCTTAATTTGATTTTATTTCTTTTAGATATCTTCCCTTCATCTTCAACTCACCCTGTGTCCGCTCTCTCTCTCTCTCTCTCTCTCTCTCTCTCTCTCTCTCTGTGTCTCTCTCTCTGTCTCTCTCTCTCTCTCTCTCTCTCTCTCTCTCTCTGTATATATATATATATATATACACACACACACATAGATGTATACATACATACACATTCACCCATATATATACATAAACATATATGTTTGCATATTCCCTTCAGCTACCCTAATACTGAGGTCTCATGAATCATACTCGTCATCTTTCCATGTAGGAATGTCAACAAAACAGTTCACCTTTAGTAAGTCCCTTGCAATTTCTTTTTCTTGTTCTCTTTCTTGATTACCTTTTCATGCTTTTCTTGATTCTTGTGTTTGAAAGTCTAATTTTCTATTCAGTTCTGGTCTTTTCACTGAGAAAGCTTTAAAGTCCTCCGTTTTATTGAAAATCCATATTTTGCCTTGGAGCATGATACTCAGTTTTGCTGGGTA